>NC_085862.1:48467679-48470179 GCF_034702125.1 Engraulis encrasicolus | reverse complement strand
CCTGTGTGCGTGCGTGCGTGCTTGCCTGCGTGCGTACAGGCATACGTGCATACGTGCATTTGTGTGATCCTCTAAAGGAGGGGAGGGAAGGGTAGGGTGACAGGTGTGGGGATCTAGCGTCTCTCCATCCTAATTACTTGGCTGTCCTTTTCCACAGCAGATGGGCTCCCCCTCAAATTAATGATTCCGCCGTTTTCTTTCAACGACATATTCCCCTGTCATTTGTACACTCAAGGTGCAGTGGTCTTAACTCTGGCACGCAAAAAAAAATGTTAATTTGACATCTTGTGCGGCACCACGTGTCACTATGCTGACGTTGCTCACTGAGTGACAAAGCTGATTTGGAGAGTTATTTGTCATTTTTTAATAGCAAGGCAACAAACTTGGTCACCGTTTGGAAATGAGGTCTATTGGTTAACGTGTCCTCCTACTCGGCGTCTGGGTTTCAGATGAAGTGAAAAAGACATCCTGATTAGTCTGGTTTGGATTGCAAGCACCTAAATATTTCACTCAAGCTTTGCACCAAAGTGGATACCTCCATACATCTGTCTCTATAATAGGACCCTGTCTCTGCTTAAGTAAACACATTCAAAATTCATTTGGATTGCAAGTTTGTATTCCCACAGCCCACAATAAGGCAGCTCCGATTTTTTCTCATGCGTTATGCACAGGCATCCATCTGTAACAGAGGCTAAACTCTCACTTTATCTGCCTCTCTCGATTTTTTTCTTTTCCCCTACCACGTTCCCTCTCCTCTTTTTCCAAGCGTGTTCTAGCTTTTGCTCTCTGAAGTTTTTCCCTCTCTCTTTTTCTGTCTCGACTTCCCTCTTTATATCCCTTTTTTTCTCTTGCTCTTCCTTTCTTTCTCTCTCTATTTTTAGATGGTCTCTCTCTCCCTCTTTTCTCATGCTCATTCATTCTCTCTCTCTCTCTCTCTCTCTCTCTCTCTCTCTCTCTCTCTCTCTCTCTCTCTCTCTCTCCCTCACTCTCTGTCATTCCACTCTGCACTTCGTCAAATATATATGATGCAATTTCGTCTTCCTGAAGTCAATGTTTAGGCCCAGAGCGCTATCTAAGGAGGCGGAGCCCCTGATGCGTGCAGCAATGAGGCATGTTCGTGGCGAAGGTGTCACGCACTTAACAAGCGATAAGTAGCACGCGCCGGAGATGAGCACCTCTGCCGCAGGGCATGGGGGGGGAGAGAGAGAGAGAGAGAGAGAGAGAGAGAGAGAGAGAGAGAGAGAGAGAGAGGGAGAGAGAGAGAGATGGGGGCCCAGGTGTATGAGAGAGTAAGAGTGCGAGAGAGAGAGGTAGAGAGAGAGAGAGAGGGAGGTAGAGAGAGAGGGAGGGAGAGAGAGAGAAAGAGAGAGGAAGAGGGAGGGAGAGAGAGAGAGAAACGCCTTTGGGAGGTGGATTTAAAAGATGGAGAGAACATGGGACATATGCATATGGACAGAGATAAGAGGGAAGAGTACAGTTGGAGTGTGTGTGTGCGTGCGTGTGTGTGTGCGTGTGTGTGTGCGTGTGTGTGTGTGTGTGTGTGTGTGAGAGAGAGAGAGAGAGCTAGAGAAAGAGGAGGAAGAGAGGGAGAGGAAGGAGGAGATGTCTGCTAGGGCTGGTTGTGGGCATGAATCTATTTTTTCTTTACAAAAAGGTTTGAGTTTGTTTTCTTTCCTTTTGTTTGTTCTTGGTATAGTTTTGGGTCTTTTGTGCCTTTATTGGATAGGACCGTGAAGATCAGACAGAGAAGGAGTGTGTGTGAGAGATAGCATTGCTTTAGAGTGTGGGGAGGGTGGTGGTGGGGTGGTGTGGGGGTTTTGGGGATCCAGGCAACTTCTGGAAGGGAAATGAATCACGGTTTAAAAGCACCGGGAGAGGACATCTTGTTGAAATGGTGTGTGTCCCCATGGGTGCACTGGTGCTTTAACTACTCACATTGTCTTGTGTGTCTCTCAGCATCTCATGGCTTTTCTTCTCTTTTCCACCTGCTGCCTTTTTTATTTCCCTTTCAAGTTTCCCCTGCATTTCTACAAACCTTCCTCTTTTTCTCTTCTTTCTTTCCTCTCTCGCTCCCTCAGTCTGTTGTCGCTCCCTTTCAAGCCGCCCTATTCACTTCCTCGCCTCCTGTGCTGTGCTGTCTCTGCAACTCCCTACTCTGCAGCAGTCACTCATGATGTCTGTCTGTCTGTCTGTCTGTCTGTCTGTCTGTCTGTCTGTCTGTCTGTCTGTCTGTCTGTCTGTCTGTCTCTGTCTCTCTTTGTCTCTCTATGCCTCTATATGTCTCTCTGTGTCTGTGTCTGTGTCTCTGTCTCTCTCTCTCCATCTCTGCTGCAGTCGCTCATGATGGAGGATAAGTATGACTTATCCCTGCTACTCTGCTCCGACACTCAGCCCCCCACCCCTCCACACTCATACACTCATTCACTTCCCTCTTATCGCTGTCCATATTCGTCTCTCCCATGTTCTGTCCATCTTTTTAAATCCATCTCCTGAAGAAGCC
>NC_085862.1:48422679-48465179 GCF_034702125.1 Engraulis encrasicolus | reverse complement strand
TGTTAATTCAACACTTTACCAACAACCAACAAATAACACAGTGAGTGTTAAATATTTCAGTTGAATTACTGTAACACTGCACCCCAATGTACTGTTTACTTTATTGTGTCCGCCCCGCTGTGTTGCAGACACTGAGCTGCTGCACCGGGACAGCACCCCCCAGGAGCTTCAGCAGAGCCTGCAGCCCAATCTCCACGGCCTGGGACTCCTCTTCCTCAGCAAGAACATGAGCCGCGCCTTCAACTTCATACTCCTCTTCCAGTTGTAAGTAACTCTCTTGATTGCTAGTGCTTTTTAATGCTATATGGGCGTTTTATTGCTAGTTGTAACAGTCTAGTTTGAAACGTTTTGTGCTATTTTATATCATTAGTGTGCTTACTGCTGCTTACTGCAGTGTTTAATGACTTACTGTGTGTACTCCAAGAGAGGCTGAACAAAACCATCAGTTCATTCAGTTACAAGTAACTCCATTAAGTTGGTCTTCATTGCTAGTAGGCCTGCTGTATGTCCATTAAGCATGAGCACATGTACTCCTGAACAGAGTTGTATAAAGTAGTAATTACTACACTGTTTGCACGATGTTACATTGCTGCAATTGCTATAATATCATACTCTTGATGTTGTAATTACATCCGCAACAGTACCTCTACTTCTACTCTACACAACTCTGCTCTTGAACATGTGTATTACATAACTACATATTACTATTTTCCATTGAGTCTGTTTCTGTAATGGACAGAGGATGCACATGCTGGGTCTGGGGTGTTGCCTCTTGCCTCATCACGTAGCATCGAGCATGCTTGGAACGACCCGAATTGTTTTTAAAGTGGAATTAGCATAAACATGATAGAGGAATAGATTTCTTCAGAATTAACAAGTGTTAACATGATGTTTTCAGAGCGGAATTAATTTTTTATTCTGAATTAAAAATCAAACGTCCCATGTAAATGAGGCCAATGTATAACTTCAAACATAAAGTCAATCAAACAAGCAAACAACTTCTGCAAAAGTGTATTGGGGTTTTTGCTAACCCAGAATGTATACAGTTAAGTGAGGCTAGAATGCTTTATTGATCATGCACTATCAGAATCCATACGTATCACTATACCATATAATGCTTTTTGTTGAGGTCTCCCTTGAAACATATTGATTCAGCCAACCGTGGGTGAAAATAATAAATGATCTTGGACTGAGTATGGTTAAAAGTTGAAACGCCTCATCTTTTTTTCATAGGTTGACACCTTTCCAGGGTTTGGAATGTTCTCTATTTAGATAGAAGAGTTCTCTCTCGCTCTCTCTCTCTCTCTCTCTCTCTCTCTCTCTCTCCCTCTCTTTCTCTCTTTTTTGTTTCTCCCTTTTTTCTCCTATCTCTCTCCTCGCATAAAGCAGGATGCCAGGCCAACTTTCAGCCGCTGCCTCTCTTTAGTGACTTCTCTAAAACAAATGGTGTGTCGAGCCCTTTTAGCCCAGATGAATCATCCTCCGCCAGCCCGAGCGTTTTTCTTACCAGCGGCCCCATATGTTATCTCCTGCACTTGAGCGGCGGTTGAACAATGCGAAGGTCAGATGGGTGGGCAGAGTTTCCCAAACGAGAGCGGATCAGGGACTGTGGCGAGCCCCTAATCTACAGCAGACAGGCCCCTGTGCTGTGCAGTGCTGCAATGGGCCACTTATCAAGGACTCGAATGCTAAGCAGAGTGACTGCAACGTCTCAATCAGTGCCCCTGCTCGAGCACCCTGTAGTTAGCACTTAGTGCCATATACAAAGCTCTGCTCTAGCACCATCATCATGTATATACCTGTGGGTGGGAGCTTACTGGGGTGTGGGTGGGGGTGGGGTGGGCGGGGGTGTTACACTGGAGTGCACTCAATTTACATTCATTTTGTACATATCTGATGATCAGCTTGGTCATATTTCAGTGCGGCACTCCACTCCAGTGCACCCTATCTGCTCCTGTAATTTTGCACTCACACAGAGTTTCCTCTATGTTTCGTATTGTGTGCTAAATTCTCACACTGTCTCACACTCTCTCACTGACTTAAGTATACATCTGCACATTTACATGTTTCAGATGACCAATGCACCTTGACATAATTTTAAAGAAGCACACAAGCACCTTGATCTTGTCAAAAGGGTTAATATTGTTGCCTTGGCAACCCATGTACCCTGAGTGAAATGAGATTGCCACATGTGGTGTTTTCAGTTAAAGTCTATTAGGATCTTCTAATAGAAAAAAAGCTGTAAATATAAACATGCTTTGGGATGTATCCAAATATATTCCACTTTATTACTTTTCTATTTTAAGCCATTGATGCTGGATATTGCGTTGCGCAACATTGACCCTGGCGCCTGGGAAAATGGTTGCGTGAGGAAACCTGAATGCCCTCGCATGGAGTTTGACGAAACGCATCCAGATGGCGCAAGTCAGGTTAACGATTGACAGCAGTTAAGCCACGTGTGTCCCTGTCTACCGGGTGATTGACACCCTCCCTGCTGGTTGTAATTCATGCCCTCAGTATCACAAATCGTTCCTCCTCCACCATTTTACTTCAGGAGTAAAATCCAATCTTTCACTCCCCCTTAAACAAAGCCTGCAAATCCCCATTACTCTTGCTTCCCAGTGATAGCCACTGAAAGCATTTCAGGACCACGGCCAGCTCCCAAACTAAATATGCCTCTGATTTCAAAAATATGCATGGATGGCCCTGCCGTGGCTCTGGAGGTGGGGCACTCGTCTGCTTCTCGGCTGACCCAGGTTCGATTCCGGCCCGGGTCCTTTGCCGGCTCTTCCCCGTCTCTCTCTCCCCACTCGCTTCCTGTCAGTCTTCACTGTCTTTTCTTGAAATAAAGGCAAACAAAACATTTTTTTTAAGAATATACACGGATATGCTTGCTGCAGGACACGCAATCGAGGGCGCATGTGGTGCCCACAAAAGTTGCCATCTGTAGTTTATGTCAATTTTGCATTTGGGAGAGCATCTCATACAAGGTACACAGATGGTGTACAGTGCAATATTGACAAAACCATGACGGGCTATCTCCCAAACTTGTTGAGTTGAGAAGTTGAGTTCACAGTAGCGTCAAACAATGATGGAAAACATTAATGAGAGCCCCGTTGACTATCTGCCCCCTTGGTGATACCTCCATTGTGCCAAGTGCTCCGGTTGTCCTGAAGTAAGTATATGCATGCAGTCGCATGTGCAATTTAAGGCACACAGCACACAGCATGTCCCTGGCCAAACTGTGGGCTAACTAGTGCATCTGCCATTTAAACACAGTAACCTAAGTATGGCAGGTTATATGGAAACTAAAACCTATTGTCACTTTTGTCTACAACATGCATGTCCATGAACTGGTATTGAGTTTATAGCGAAATGCCTACAAGTATTAGCACACAGCCTCTTCAGAAGTATTTCATCATCTAACAGTATATTCATGAACAACAACAAAATATCACCACAGAGGTTAATAGCTTATACGATTTATATGTTATAGAGAGAGTGAAATCAACAGGAATATCTTAGACATAGCGTTGTGCTATATGTCTTTGTAGTTCTACCTTTGAGCAGTCAGCTATTTGTGTGTGTGCGTCTGTGTGAAAGCCACAGTTGAGTGGAATGACCTATGAAATGGCATTAAGACCTGATTTGCATTAAACTGAAAGCTCTACTAAAAGACTCAGACCTTTGTCATAACAGACTCTACGACAATGATTAGGGTGATAAAGGTATTCTGACTGAGTCAATGCTGTTTGTGAGTGAAAGGTGTGTGTGTGTGTGTGTGTGTGTGTGTGTGTGTGTGTGTGTGTGTGTGTGTGTGTGTGTGTGTGTGTGTGTGTGTGTGTGTGCGTGCGTGTGTGTGTGCGTGTGTGTGTGCGTGCGTGTGTGTGTGTGTGTGTGTGTGTGTGTGTGTGTGTGTGTGTGTGTTCATTTCGTATGGCACATGGGGGAAACGATACCCGACTTATATACCAGTTGCCATGCATATTTTAGAAATGTGTACATTATCCATAAAGAAAATTATATCACTGTAAAGTTATGGAAAAAGCCAGACTGTGCAGTGCTAGATTCTATTGTCAGAAATAATTACACAGATACAGGTGGCAAGGTTGTGCTGTTATTTTTTATTTTGTAGTTGTGGTTTTTTATTCAAGACACTATAAGCTCTTTTCCACTGCCGGTTTTCTGGTAGGCCTACAGCTCGACACAGCGCGACTCGGCCGCCACTTTTTGCTTTTCAATTGGGTACGACACAGCTCAATTGTAAAGCAAAATGTGGCGGCCGAGTCGCGCTGTGTCATGCTGTAGTCTTGCCAGAAAACCGGCAGTGGAAAAGAGCCTTACTGTATGTGCCAGTTTTGACCTGGCTTTGTTCAAAAGATGCTTATCATGTGTTCTGCAACATGTTTGTGGCGCTGTTGCTAATTAAGTAAAAAGGAATGCAAGTGCTTGCCTTGGTCATTTGCTGGTTTTGGCAACAGAGTATATTTTGGACAAAGATAATATACCGGTAGTCATTTTATGAAGAAATGGTTTCTGTTCTACCAAAACATTTGAGGATGAAAATGAGATTCACCTCCAAGAAAACCTGGCTTTCAGGCTTTCAGGCCTTCCTTATTTCAGCTGTCATACGTCCTTAGGGTGAAACTGAAACCTAAGAACCTGTTGCAAAGGTGAACTTGCTTTAGTGTCCAAAAACCCACAGTAAGCCTTCGGAACACTTTAGAACAATTGGCAAAGGTTACACTACATGCATAATGCATCGCCAGATACATATTATGTGTGAGAGTGAAAATACAATTTTGGGGTCAATCAAGTAAAGCGAACACAAAGGAACAATAATGATTTGTGTTACAGCTTGTAACACCTACAAAGACACGGTAGTACATTTTTCAATATGCTGTCAATACATGATGGCTTTGGGTGTTTAACCTATATTTAAGACCTTATTAAAGAAATCCTTTTTTCTCCTAAAGGGAATTATCTTGCAAGCACGTCAGCAAGGAATTCACTCATATACTAGCCCCTATTGGGCTAAAAATAGTGGAAGCCCATGACTGTCTATGTAATAACTTACAACTTACCCATGTGCAGTATGACGTCCTTTGTGACATTATAAGGTGTCTATGAATATGCTCAATTAAGACATTTTATACACTAATCTACTTAGAGAACATGTGCTGGAATATGGTTACGCAAATACCACCAACACAGGGCACAAATGCACCCCATGGCTGTCTATGTAATAACGTATTTTACAACTTAGCCATGTGCAGTATGACGTCCTTTGTGACATTAAAAGGTGTCTGAATATGCTCAATTAATACATTTTATACACTAATCTACTTAGAGAACATGTGCTGGAATATGGTTGCGCAAATACCACTAACACAGGGCACAAATGCAATTTAGTCCTGAAATAACAACCACACTGATGTGCAGAAGGAAAGACCACGAGGCTGCATCTTTTCTGTTCCACATCATTGGAAACCTTGAGCAAAGGCCAAGATTAACAAAAAGAATTCTTTTCATTTGGAAAATGTTCAAAATCAAATTAATGCATCATTAAGAGATATTACATTTCTGCTCAAGAGCTTTATTTTTTACTTATCCAATCAATGTTTAAAGATCATCACGACTCATCATCATCAGCCATCAAACATTAGCCTTTTTCTGTTTGTCAAAGTCATTCAAGCATCTCTTTGTAATACCACTGACATGGTATTTGTGGGGTAACAGAAAATAATGCGAACAATTTAAGCATACAGTACTTTACAGTACTTTGGGCATATGAAATTATTGAAACAAAAAGAAGAGCAAACCCAGTGGTAACAATGCAACTTTAAAGTTTAGGGTAATTTGGCATGAGGATGTTGAACTTTTCCAAGGTTGACTGCATTTCCTCTTTTTGAGCTTTTATGAAATAGCCTCATATTTTATGAAAAAGACTAACCACTGCCGCGGTGGGTACTAGCCAGCCTTGTCTGCAAGTTCACCACAAGCTTTTCCAACAACTTGTCCCCAGATGTATACCCCACCTCATAAAGTGCTGAAATCACGTCTAGTCTACCCCACAGGCCCGGCCTGACAAAGGGCCAGGGTAGGATTTGTGCTTCTGTTCTGTGTGGCGAATGTGTGTATTGACCTGTTTTTATGAAAGGGCGGCGGGATGAAATGTGAGAGCCCTGGGGAGAAGCACAAATCCAGGCAAGAATGAGGGAGTGCACAGGCTGGGCTGAGGGGGTGGGGAGAGGACAGGGCTAAACTGGATTGGCTCATCTGGCATAGCGGGCATTTCCTGGTGGGTACTGCACCCTTTTGGGCCCCTATTTTCAGAAATGTAAAAAATAAATTAAAAGAATATGAAAATAGGAGTCCACGAGGGTGCGTGGCCCACCGCTGAATCAGTTCTGCGCCACTAATTCTTGGGTTGCAGTTGACGTCATAGTGCTGCCCCTGGTGGCGATCTACAACTGCTGGTGGACAACCCTCGCTTGGAGCCATTGAAACCCATTCAAAAGTACATTTTTTCGATGTTCGACAGAATATTTTTAATTAGACCTTAAAAGCTGAGAACCCCAGCTTTCCATACCTGAAAACGGTATTTTCCTAGCATCTACCAATCCGAAGGTAGCCTACTTTAAGTCCAGGGTTACTTTTCTAAAGACAGCGTTTTGTTTCCTTGGAAACGGACGCAGTTTGCGTGATGTGCTATTTACGCCGCGAACCTTAAACGGTGGTCAACACTGTGTTTTCCCCTTCCAAAATGCCTCAATTCACAATCGCCAAGTATCTCTCCCTACATGCCGGGTCCAACCGCTTGCAGTAGTCGCTCATGTCCATGTTTACGTTGTCAAGGAGCTTCCTGTCCACCATATGAGCTGAGTTACTGTATCATTGTGAGTAACACATAAACCGCGTCCGTTTCCAAGGAAACAAAAGCTATCTTTAGAAAAATAACCCCGCAGTAGGCTACCTTCGGATTGGTAGATGCTAGGAAAATACCGTTTTCAGGTATGGAAAGCTGAGGTTCTCAGCTTTTAAACAAGACCCATGGTGTGTCTTAAGGTCTAATTAAAAATATTCTGTCGAACATCGAAAAAATGTACTTTTGAATGGGTTTCAATGGCTCCAAGCCAGGGTTGTCCACCATTTCAAATTCGCACGCTCCAGTGAAGGGGCATTCTGACGTAACTGCAACCCAAGAATTATGAGGGGCCCCTTTATAAATGTATAAATAAAAATGCCAGGCCCTATTTCTCCCCCCATTCCAGCCCTGGGAGAGGTGGTTTCTATTTTTTTACGGCAAAAAGGACTAGTTCAGCCATCATTCAGAAGTGTCCCAAACCATTGTGGTCACACACTTTTTGCAGTGTGTAAAAGCACCAACACCCCACCCCCTCCCCTTTAATCTGGGGGATGGACCAAAACAGAACTTGACAAACAGCACAGACGAAGGAAGCTGCAATAGTATTTGAAAAAAATATGTATGTTTCGGGTGTGCACTCCTCTTCATCAGATGTACCATTCATTAATTTCCTAAGGAATGAAGACCTAGAGAGCTCTGTGTAATGTATACTTTAGGAATGGTGTGTTTTTATATCTGTATGTTGAAACATGGAAAAGTACTCTGCAGTATTGTGCATTGTGCTTCATGTTCTACATCACTGTGCTTGGGAAAGGGTTGAAGCTGTCACTGAATACACATCTAGTCATAGCCTACCTCACATACAGTATAGGAACAATTCACAAGTATGACCAAGCACACCTCATTACTGCATGTATACTGCATTGAGAACCTCTCCTGGTTCACAAAGTTATGTAACTTTTATGTGCTATGACTGTTGTTCACTCATCATTGTTTGTATATCATTATATATGTGTTGCAATGCTACATGGATGCATTGACTTTCACTAGCTTAGCGACATACTCCCTCTTTTAACTTGTCTTAAAGCAAGACAACGCTTCACATGAAAAATAAGACACTTTACCACCTTTATAAACCCCAGCCAACGATTTTAACTGTATTAAGCCCCAAAATAGTGGCATACCCCTTTAAGGGTCTTTGTCAGGATGAGACAAAACTGTTGAAATGCATCGCTAAGAACTCTAAGAACTAAATTGTCCTTGCAATTATTCTGACAACCAACCAGAGATAGTTCAAAGATGTGCTTTTCCGGCCCTACCGTGGCTCTAACGGTAGGGCACTCGTCTGCTATGCGGCTGACCCGAGTCTTTCCCGGCCTGGGTCCTGTGTCTCTTCCCCGTCTCTCTCTCCCCACTCACTTCCTGTCATGTCTTCACAGTCCTGTCTCAAAATAAAGGAAAAAGCCCCAAAAATAAAATAAATAAAATTCTCCCCACCCCAACTTCACCACATCCTAGCTACTAAGTTAGACACAGTAGAACGCAATCAGGTACAGCAGGACAAGCAGTTGTAAAGGGATGACCAGGGTACTGCACATATAGTACATTTTTTTCTACTGTGGATTCCAGTACAGACAGATTGTATATCCATATTGTTATATTCTTTATTTATAATAGATATCTTCTGTTATACAGTCTTTTTTGGCTATGCGAGAAGCGAAACTTTTTGTAGCCCATCGTTGAACTCTTCACACAGTGCACTACAATAGGGCTATACTATAATAGGATGGCAAAAAGACCTTTGGCATCCTGAGCTGTGCTTAACATGGCCATTATGCTTCTCCATTTCACACAGTTTAGTTGTCAAAAGGCAGGCTTGATTTCCCTGCTGTATGTAAAGTGTCCTTCACCGCTGAGATGTCAAAAGCACTCTCTTCTCTTCTCTTCTCCTTTAGCCCAAAGTAGCTATTGTTCATGTAAATCTCGAGCCTCCTCTAGTCATGCTGCTGAAGGTCAGTGTGTATTGTGTGTGTGTGTGTGTGTGTGTGTGTGTGTGTGTGTGTGTGTGTGTGTGTGTGTGTGTGTGTGTGTGTGTGTGTGTGTGTGTGTGTGTGTGTGTGTGTGTGTTTGTGTGTGTGTGTGTGTGCGTGTGCGTGTGCGTGTGCGTGTGTGTGTGCGTGCGTGCTTCTGTATGTTTGTGAGAGATAGAGAGAGAAAGAGATGAACTGTGCGTGCACACACACATGCACGCACAGACGTGTGCACACACACACACACTCACACACACACACTCACACACACACACACACACACACACACACACACACACACACACACACACACACACACACACACACACACACACACACACACACACACACACACACACACACACACACACACACACACACACACACGTGTTCACCTCCAGTGCCACCGTGGTCACCTCCACAGGTTGAGCCAAGAGGACTCCCGAAGTACGGCAGGGTGACTCATCAATTCTTTGAGGACGCAAAGGTTAATGAAAATCGGGAGATTGAGTGCATTATCAGTCCTTCGCCTGTACGCTCTGCTCTGCTCTGCTCTGGCATGGAGGTAGTCAGGCCCGCTGACAGCTTTGCCCGGGCCCAGGACAAAGTCACCTGAAAAGGCCCCCCTGCCCAATAGATGCAATGTAATGAGGGACTAATTCTGGACCCCATCTCTCTCTGGGCCCGAGACAGCTATCCCCTTTGTCGTCCCCCCGTCTGCACTCCTGGAGGTAGTAGTACGTGGCCTTGGGAGGACACAAGCACTAAGCAGGTTTTTAATCCTCTGCGTGCCCCACAAGACTGCCAGGGAGTTGAATGTTATTTATATATGAAATGTCATTGCTATCGTAACCAAAGATTTTTTTTTCCCCCTCCCCTGTCCTTTCTGCCTTTCTTTTTTTTCCCACCACACACCACGCACACACACACACAAACGGGCACGCACACACAAATGCGCGCACATGCGCGCACACACACACACACACACACACACACACACACACACACACACACACACACACACACACACACACACACACACACACACTTTCACACACTTTCACACACACACTTTCACACACACACACACACACACACACACACACACACACACACACACACACACACACACACACACACACACACACACACACACACACACACACACACACACACACACTCAGTCACATGCACACACACACACACACACAATAATGGCCGGGGCCAATGAAATGCATTCTGCACAGGCGAGGTAGGATGACGAATGGCGCATTACTCCGCTGACTTCATTTTGTAGGTGGCATTATTTATAATGTAGGCGTGTGCATAATGAGTTTTTTCCCCCCTTCTTTTTCTATGATCAAGATTGCCCTATCTTACACACTGGCTCGTTGTTATGCAGTTTTGAAGATTTTTTTTGGCTCACGTATAATAGATAATCATGGAGTCTTAGAAAACGAGTTCAAAGAAGTCGTCGCTCTGTCTCTCATGGACAATGGCACTGCCAGGAGCAGTTAGTAGCATACGTTAGTAGCATAGTATAATACCATATAAACCTCTCAGACTATGACAGTTGTCAAGTGGCAAAACATTTTTCAAGACTGAATAAACATTGAAAAGATTTTTTTCCAGAAAGATCTGTAGCGATCTACAGAGCAGCGTCAGCCATATCAGGCCTGCAACAGTGCTCTAGTCTGCTGATGGAACAGGCCTTGTTATCAGCATTTAGACAGGTTTCCCTAACATATAACCAATCGATGCCTCCTTCATTGTGTTCGAGTGGCTGGGCCATCGACCTGCAGGTGTGCGGGTATGTGTGCGTGCGTGTGTGTGTGTGCGTGCGTGCGTGCGTGCGTGCGTGCGTGCGTGCGTGCGTGCGTGCGTGCGTGTGTGTGTGTGTGTGTGTGTGTGTGTGTGTGTGTGTGTGTGTGTGTGTTTGTGTGTGTGTGTGTGTGTGTGTGCGCGCATGCGTGTGCGCGTGTGTAAGTGTGTGTGCGCGCGTGTGCACGTGCATTGCATGTGTGAGTGTGTGAGTGAGTGTGTGAGCGTGTGTGTATGAGTGTGTGTGTGTATGTGCACACGTGTTCATGAGTGTGTGTGTGGGTGAACTCTCTGCCAGCCTCTTCCCGTCCGTAGCGTCTCAACATCGGCAGGGCTGTCTGTCAAACGGACCCCTTACTGACATCCTCTGGCATGGACACAGGCCTCGCGCTGTGGTCAATATGGCGGACAGTCAGCTTAGCTTTATCTTGCGTTCAGCCATTTTTATCTCACCCTTTTTTTGATGGCTCTGTCTGCCAAACTGAGTTTTCCCTGCTAAGTGCCATTAATTTATGTGCATTTGGAGTGCGTGTTCTTCATCTCTACCGCCCCAGAGACGAAGAGGAGGTGTTAGATGTGTTATCTTCAACAGATATAGGAGAGGACTGAGTCACAAGTGATCATCTTTCTTTCTGTCTTTATGCTGATTCCGGAGTGTTATCTCTTATGGAATGTGTGAACTATGTGAACTGTGTTTTGAAAGGGTGGGTCTGTACATGAATAGTTTCTGTAGGTTAGTGTGATGAAAAGATGATGTTTTGTCACGTATGTGATCGTTTTTTTTAGTTTCATTTGTCTTTCTTGCATATATGGTTGATGAAACGATCTGTTTTTTCTTTCCTGTCTTGTTGGATCTCCATTGAGGAATGTGAATTATAAAGGTCTTCAATAGACTATGCACAGTCATTATATTGTAGTATCATGCTGAATGTATTAATTAATTTATTCAACTGTTATTTTCTGTCTTGCATACATTTTCCTTTTGAACCGGCACGATTACTGATATGCCTTTTATATCTTACAGCATTTCTATTGGGATCAGCTACGTCCTGGCCGGCAGTGAGGCATATGCCGCACTCTTTCACATCAGGTAAGCCCACATTTACATTCACTCCCCAGAGATGCAGAGAAATACTTTTTGAGGAATAGCCCAAAAACATGCCATGGCTTTCCTTAGAAACATCCCTGCAAGATCCTGCCTATGGTTCAGATTTGAAGGTCATTTGAAGGCCTGTTTACGCCGCTGGTAGTCATTTTTTGTGTGGAAATATTATCTCAAGAAATTCAGTCTGTTGAAAGCATTGTGGAATTGCAACTGTACAGCATCGACTACAGCAAGTTGTTCACTTCGGGCTGAAGTAAAATTTTGTTTTTATCTAGTTATCGGCGGATGCATCAAGTTTAGGTGGAAAACAAATCAATATGTGTAAAACTCTTCGTAAAATAGGCATGGTTATAGTTATTTATCAACCAAGAATATCACCCAGAGACCTATCTAAAATCTATTCAGGTGCTAGGATTGCTAGGCCCTAAAAATCTTATGTGTTGAAGGAACCAACTCCACAGTCAGTCTTGTGAAAAAAAATCATGTCTCCTGAATAAGATACATTTAATTAATTTTTAGTGGATAGATTTAGCAGTAGCAGAATGTAGGCCTCTGTGTGTGCACATAGAGAGTACATAATAATATACTCCCAATGATTGTGCATTATGTTTGTGGAATTCTGGGAATGTGTACAACAAGCCTGGCTCAATTGACTCCAGACTGAAACGTAAGGCTCATAATAGGTTTAACCCCTGGCCTCACTTAGCAAGAAAGATAAAATTGTTGTGCTCGCTGGGAGGAGGTTTACCAATTACTCTAGATAATTGGTATGCCAAGTCTACCAATCCACAATCCAAACAGGGCTTGTAACCAATCCACAATCTTGGACACGAAAACCTCCCAGAAACATATGAAAGAAGTGAATTTCAAAACCCTTTAAACCCTTTTTCTCTTGTAGTTATACATCTTTGCCTTTCTCCACTGTGTCATTGCATGTCATGCAGGGTTTTTCCAGAAGTTTGCTTTTTAATTGAGCCATTTTTTAGTCAGCCTATCCCCTCAACAATGTGTTTGGAGTCACAGGGACTCATTACCAGAAATGTACTCATTATATCTTGGCCAAAGGGGCTAAGGCACACTAGCAATCCTATAATCTCCAGTGCTTTTTGACAAGATGGGGAAAAAAGCACTACAGAACTTTAAAAGGGGCCGATTGGAGCTGAAGGACATAGTTCAGGATGAGGTCAGGCAAGCTGTATTATTGCCTTGCTGTGTGCGAGACATTGATGCCAAGTATTTCATATTTGTTTTCTGAGGTAGGTAGCGCAGTAATGCAGAGATCCACTGGTGGTTTGTAGGATTCAAAGCCAAATGTCTGGAGCTGTTTCCAAACAATCGATTCAATTCCCTTTCAATTGACCAAAAAAACCTCGGGGCTGAGAAAATCTGCCAGCATCTTGAAGGCAGTTTTTTGGCTGTTGCTTTTTTATTGTCACTGTTGTTCACATAGGCAGGTGCTTCCGGAAAAAACAAATAATGATCTTGCAGATTTTTGATAGCTATTGGCATTCTGTCCGAGTCCAAGATGCAAACGAGAAGGGAAAATTGAATAAACGCGAATCTGGTACCCTCTCCAAGAAGACCATACGGCGTCGTAATTCAATTAGGGAGCTCCTCTAATTGCAACCTGTGCTGGCACCTCTGCTGCTGATTTGGGTCTGTCCTTCACCAAGTCATACATCTTCATTGCTGCGGTAGAGTCGGGCACATTGGCTTCTCTGATGGCCTGTTTATTAATGCAGCTAAAAGCGGCAAATAGTCAACATTTCTGCAAAATGGCAAGTCCTGAGGAGACAGTAATGTTATTGCGGGCTTAAAAAATGGTGGAAAATAAACAAAATCAGATTAAAAATACACAGCTTAATGTTGTTTACTGTTCACACTATTGACCTCTCAAACAAAGCGTCAGAAGACTCTCACTGGTCTTTAGCACCACAGATTTAGGGTTTGTTTTTTCTATTAGTTCTTGGCACAGTGACGGTGTTGACACCTACAGTATTTACAAATGATCACAGCGTTCCTTTGCCCTTGAATCACATGTAACTTATAATGAATTTGCTTCTCATTTTAATTAAAGCACTCTCTGCCCCTGGTGAGGACAAACAGTATGAAGGCAAAGATGAGAAATGGTACATAGTTGTCAGTCAAGGGATATCGTGCTTTATATCTCCCCCACTCAGCAAAATAGTGTTCCTTAAATACCAAGCAAGGAATAATTAAATGACTGTTTGTCTTGCAGTAGGCATTCTTCATTGACTTATGATTGGCCATGGCCCATTTTTCATTCATGGTGATGTTTCATTTAAAATAAGCCATAGTTAATGCTGAATCTCGCTAAATGACCCGTGTTTATTTTCAAACCTAGAAATACATATGCCTGGTTTGGATATTCTCATCTAAATGACTCTTTAAATCTTAAATTATTTTTTTGGGGGAGAGACGTAACCGATGATCATTAAAATATTTACCAGTCTCTCAAGAAAAAATTGAAAAATAGACTCAGATGACTCAGAGACTTGTAGATGACACAAGAGGCATATCCCACAAAGGAAAGCTAAACCAAAACTTTTTGCGGTATATACTTTGTAGTTGATACGTTTTCATGATGACTGAATTATTTAAGGTGGGTGAAGAAGCAAAAATCTATGGGTGTGATATTTGTAAGGATGTCTGCATATTCTTTTTGTAGCTTTTATTTAATAAATCAATGCCAGCTTAAATGTGAATAAATGATTATGTGGTTTACGCCCTTCTACTCGGTTGGTACTGTAAGTTCCTGAACTGCAGTCCCAAACTGTCGAACTGACTTGAGATATAGGATAAATCACAGGGTCTTATCGCTAAGCAAGGGCTTTAGACTTGTCCAGGTGGTGTTCCAAGAGTTCAAAACAAGGTTAAAGTATCAACCACAGTGAAACTAAAAGCACAGAATTTGCCCAACTCAAAGAACAGGTATGACCCTGGGCCCTGGGAGCATTGGGATTACTGATAAAAGCCCCTTTGTTTGGCCCGTAGCTACATGTTTCTTTTAGCGATATAATTGGTTGTGTAGTATTAGTATTAGGATTTTTATTTATTTATTTATTTACTGTTTTTGGAGGGGACTCTCACCCAGACTAGAAAATGGCATGTCGGCCTATGGCAGGCAGAAGGCCCTAGTGTCCCCTCTGCTCCAAAAAATTGTAACAAACACTAAACTTATACAGTACTGTTGAAATGGACAGTGTACGATCCTCCCTAACATTCTCATGGCTATTTCAGACAGGAAACGCTAATGTCTAATAACCAATATTGTATTAGAGCCAAGCATAAGGCAGTATGACTGGTCATAGGGGCTTATACTGAAAGCATCTGCTCGAGACACTGCAGCGAAAGCTGTGGAGCTGCTAACTTAAGACAGCCCGGCCTCAACAGTCTGTGCCTAAACCAATCAGACCTTGCTCCCTGATGCTGCATTAGTTCAAGTCTACAGTCTGCTGGGCTGGATCTGACAGGTCGTGAAAGCAATATGGCCTTGTTTTCCTCCCTCCTGCTGCCCAGTTCCACCTGCTTTAAACTGCTACAGATAAGAGGGTTCTATTATTCCATGTTTGTACGTTTATCCTCTCAATTAAGTATACCTTGTGTTTTGCATGCAGTTGTAGCCTCTTACTGCAGATGGGGTGGCCGGCTGGTCTATTCACTGTTTGCTGAAAACACACAACTACACCAACTCTATGACAGTATCGAGACCCTTAAGTAACAGATTACGACATAGCCAGGACAATTTTGGTGACAGTAAGGTTTTATAACATGGGCTCTGTGCTAAGGGGTTAAACACTACATAGTTTGGTAACACTTTACTTGACAGCGGCTTTGTATGTATGACATGACAGTGTCATAAATTACACATCCAATCTCACATTAAGGCTGGTTTATCAGGCTGAAAGACAGCTCAAACAATGTCTACCTTTCATGACCATAAAAGGTTTATGACATTGACATAATGTTAATGACTTGTTAATGACTGCATCATGACACTGTTTTGACACTTTTATGACATGATTATGTCATGCGTATGACGTCGGCTTCAAGTAAAGTGTAGCCCATAGTTTTAGACCAGAACATTCATATTTATTTGCCCATCACCCCATATAGTCATAGCCAATGAATGATAGTTATTGTTTTGCAGTGCGCCCTTGTTTTGCTAGGAGTTGGCTGTCAATACATAGGCCTGTGCTCCATCCAAACAAAGACTTCTCGATTCAACAGAGGAGCGAAGTTTCTCTCTGAACAGAAGTGTGTGTGTTGTTGTTGTGGCTGACATAATTGAAGAAAGAGATTGCCAACTCAAGATGGAATGATTCTCCAGGAGTGTTCACTTGAGTAAAAAATATGTGCCTCCGCTCGTGCTACAGGTCTTTAAATATTTAAATTTGTGGGTGTCGAGGTAATGGAGGCATACTTGTGATTTTGTTTTCTGTGACATCTGTGGTCGAAATGCAATATGCATGATGTTTTCCTTTTTATTACGCTGTAATGTATTTATGAGCCCCTTAAAACAGTAAAATAGAAACATATTGTGGCAGTCATTTATTTATAATGTCGAATCCAATATTATGTTTTTGCAGCATATGCTTCTGCTGTTATTTCACCAGATTTGATAGATTTGACATACTGCGCGTTATGAGTGTGTGGGCTGGAGTGAAAACATTGCATAGGACATTGTGTTCCTAGACGATGCGACCGACTTTGTTTAGGGCACTGACATTTACATGCTGACTTCTTAATGTCATGCCCTTATGTGTATTGTAATAAATGAAAAAATGAATGCATCCCAACCAACCACATCGCACTGGAAGGGCAAATTTGTGGCTCTCCTCCTCAGCTTGTGGAGAGGGCATAGACTCTGCCTGTTGTACTGTGGCTAATGGCGGACTATTAATGTGCATGTTAATGGGAGATGAGGGATGCTGATGAAACCATGATGACTGGAAGCTTGTCCTCTCCCTCGTGATGTCACGTCGGTGTGGCAGTGTGCTGAGCGCATGGGGCGATTGGGTTGTCACAGACAAATGTGTGCTGTCACAGCACCCATCTGGGCTGGGACACCCTCATCTTGCACCTCTCTCAGTCTCTCTGCTTCTCGCTGCCTCTCTTTCTCTCTCTCTATCTCTCTCTCTATCACACACACACTCATACAATGTTTTGTTCTTCCCACCATCTTTTTTTTCATTTTCCTTTGTTTATCTTGTACAGTATTGTACTGTTTATTTCATCCTTGTTTCACCCTCCCGATATCCTTGCTTCACCCTGTTAAAATGTCCTCCTTTTTTACCTCCGTTCTCTTTTTTTTCCCTCCTTCAGCTTCTCCTCAGCTTTCCCCCATATCCTTCCACCCATTTCACTCCTCTATTTCCTTTCACATGCACAATGTGGTGACCTGGAAAGTAATGGCTGTTATTAACCCATACGGTGATATAAGTTCAGGAGTGATGTGTTCATTAGCCTGCCTCTAAAAATAATGCCCCTGCTGAAGTGTTGAAGTGCACTGGCTAGTTATGAAGCCTCCTGAGACCATCTGGAAGCATATGTAGTCATGAGCTACAGTATAGAACATATGGTGATATGTACCCCTGTGTGAAATTGATATGTGTCAGAACTTCAACCCGTATTTTTTTTTGGTAGTTTTGGGATTTAGATATACTATATTTATACATAGGTGGTTTTCAGAGGGAGAAATACTTTGACAGGGTTTCTAAATGGGCCAGACTGTCAGTGAAACAAACAAAGTGTACTTTGTTGTGATATTTAAGGTGTTTGGTAGACTTTCTTTCTTTCTTTCTTTCTTTCTTTCTTCTTTTCTGAGAGTTTCTTGACAATCTTGTTCTGTTCACGGCACATTGACTGCAGTGTAATTTACAAGTGGTGCTGTGCGTCAGTTGCTGCCATCTCGTGCAGGTTATTTGGGCTCATTCCTTAAAATAGATGATCAAATTAAACCAGGAAGTCAGAATGAGTGTCTTCAAGAATTATAATAATAATTCTTTCTCGATATTAAATCGTCACATGGGTACGTTGTTTGTTTTCCTTGCACTGCAGGATTCACAGGTCCGATTGAAATTAATGAGAGGGTGATTCACAATTAATGTAGTTTAATTGGTTTAATTTCTTCCCAGGAAATTTGAACTATATGCCGTCTTGTTTTATAATTTGCCTCATTATTGCCGTTGATACTGCCATGTTCGTTTCTACTCCATTGTGCACCCATATAAATTCCCATTATTTATTACCCCTCAACCCCTGGGCATGAATAAGAAAAGATATCACATTATTTATTACACCTACATGAGCTGAGTGCAGATACTGAAGAATTACAGTTTTGTTGTGGAATTAAATGGTAGATTCAGAGCACAAATCCTTAATTGAGGTGTTCACTTAGCCTGGCTATCGCAACTATGAAGCTCTTGTGAGCTTAATCTGGCCAACCTGTCATACGAAATGATTTCTTAACAGATGCCCTCATCCTGAATTAACAACTATGCTTTTGGAAACTAGCTGCCGTGTTTACCCTTTTCTAAAACTGCACCCTGTACCTTTACCACACTAACCTGGCTCTCACCAGATCCATGTGTATTTCCAGTCAGCTTCATGAGCTTACTTGAGGATCTGGGGTGCATTTCAGATTTGCCCGCCATGTAGCAGAACCAATAAAGATCACAGGATTTTCAGAGATAAGACGTAGTCAAAGTTTAAACATAGTGGAGAAGGTATGAATTAGTGAAATGTGACTGTTGTTTCAGACAACAATGGCGGCTCATGTGGACTCACTCGATGAGATTGATTCTGTAATTTCAACAATATTTTTTTGAATCTGTGAGTTATTAAAGTAGCATTAAAATTTAAAGTAGCAGTAAAATGTCAGACAAGTGGTTTATGCAATCAAATGCAATGATTTTTATATATAGTACAGTATATAAAACCACACATTTGCAGATCAAAGCGTATGGCATAGTTCCAGATGAATGTTCTGACAAGAGTCAGGTTAGTACTATACCACCTAGGATAGTGTTTCTCAACGGGGCGATGGGGAGCCCTAGGGGGGCATTGAGAATAATGCAGATGACTGGGGCAGGGTTACCATGGCGTTGCATTGTCTATTTTATTCTTCAATACTAAGGCGGGCATTGGCAGGCTTATGATGAGTTCAAGGGGGCGTTAATTCACAAAAGGTTGAGAACCACTGACCTTGGATAATCATTTCTGCATTCCTCTGGCTATCCCCTCAAGTGATTTTGAGCTATGTAAAATTGTGTCCTAAAATAGTCCCATGCTCATTTGCAAATCAGACCACACCTGGCAGGCTTGTTTTTTTTACAGGGGGTGTTTTTATTTTCCTTTCAATTGTCACACTCTGACACCGACGCTCCCTACCTTTTGAAACAGACACACAGACGCCCACAGCTAGAGTTTCACTCTGTTCAGGCACAGTTGAAAGGCAGCCGCTAAGATGGCCATCAGTTTGAGCAAAACCAAGTTAAATTATTGTCAGTTATTCAACTGTTCTTCTGTTATTTTCCCCTGATATTCTATTATTATTCTCTGTTATTATTCTTTTTATTTTTCCCTTCAATTGTCACAGTCACTCACTGTCATTCCCTACCTGCTGAAACAGACACACAGATTGTCACAGCTGGAGCTTCACTCTAAAGGCACATTTAAAAGGCAGTAGTAAAGATGGCGGTCGGTTTCAGCAAAACCAAGTTCTGTCATTCTCTGTTGCCTTTTAACGAATCTATTTCATGATCAAAAGACATGTTCATGCATATTTTGTGAGCGTTTTATCCTGATATGACAGCAGTAGGTTAGAAACAACAGCAGCTGATAGAATATTTGGCAGTATGTAACATGAAGAGCTCAGATAATGTTAGTCCAAGTACAGTACAGGGTCAGGAATCTAACGATCGTCCTTGTGCAAGGTCTGACTTAGAAACAAACCAAAAGTATTATGGTTTTGAAACACAACAAGAATATTGTATCATACATGTGTGTGTATTACACATGAATGTTTTTACCTCTGTAGAATCAGGCTTACAGTACATCAACATACATCAACTGGCAATGGAAAGGACCTCTGGGAGAAAAAAAGGTTGCCTTCTATGTGCTTCTAGTGCCCTTGACACTTAAGCCCCGTGTGTCTATATGAAAAATGAACAGACTCTCTATGATAAGACGCCGTCATCACATATTATGCAGCTAGATACCGCAGTCAGACCGCGCTCTGATCACAAATCTGCAGGGAAGTAATTAATCAGTGGGTCTGTATAAACATGCCACTCTCTTTTGTAATTTTAAACTTACTCAAGTGCAGTGATACCGCTCCCGTGAGCGCCGCTCGCATGCTGTATTCTGCCTTTTCCCCTGTGGTCTCCAAAACAAGACCAAGTACTGTACATCAGCATATTATTTCATCAGCAGTTTATTTGTAGCAGCCTATTCACTGTAATGCTCTCACACTGTACGCTGATTGTTTTTGGAAGCAGTGATCTATATACTGTGTAGGCTGTATCGGTTATTCCCAACCAGAGGCTTGCATACCACCGAGGGTACATGAATATGAACACACTGCAGGGGTGCGAAGGGGAAATGTATAAGTACAAATACATTGAGGATAATCACAGTGTTATAGAGGAAGAGGTGCAGAGCATGAATGAGGGGGTACGCGTGGTACTGTTAGGGGGTACACAAGACGAAAAAAACATTTGGAACACTTTGAAAACACTATTCTTTATATCTCCACCTGAAATGGTGGGATTTTCACGTTTGTTACATGGTTGTTAACTATTTATTTCAGCTGTATTGTTTATTGGGCCAGAGGTGGGCCCCAAAACATTTGTTGGCCCCAAGTTGGAAAAAGTTGGGAACCCCTGGTCTCCTGTATGCTGTACTGCAGGGATATTCAGTGAAATTTCACTGAGGGCCAGTTTTCCCAGTAAAGGGGCCGGACATGTAACCACATGCATTATGATGTCTAAGGTGAGGTTGCGAAACAAGCGGATAACTTTCCAGACAAAAACAGATATTCGGTTTTCTATTTCTTAGTAGCCTTGTGATGGTCTATTATGAGACTATTTCAGATAAGATATCACTCTCATGTGCATAGGAGAAATATCCCTAACTTGAATTATTAGTGATCGCAAATTACGCATGGACACTGATAACGCACATACCGGTATTTGTTTTGATTTTGTTCTGACCTCGTTGGGGGCCATAACCTTGCCATCCAAGGGCCGCCATTTGAATAGCCCTGCTGTACTGTACTGTATATCTCAACTAGAGGGTGTGGGATTTTCATGACTTCAACACACAATATTTCTGATGACATGCTAATCATGTTCACTAGGACACGGTTACGTTTTAAAACAGGCGTAGTCCTGACATTGGTGTAAGAGAAGGAGCAGATGATGGATATCATCAGCTGTGCTTGTTGCTGGGTGAATAGTCTTCATGAGACTTGTGGAAGTTACAGTATGTGTAATTTTACTTTTAAGTGTGACCCATTTTGTCATTTTGATTGTTTTTGTACATTTCCACACAGGTTCATATTTAATGTTTATTATTTTGTATTTCAATTGCCATAAATTAGTGTGAAATATACGTATATCTTTCACAATAGTATAAAAATTATGTTTCACATCAGCCACATGTAATGGCACTAACTGTACTAAAACAAATTTTATATTTCAATATTCAGCATTAAGTTAAAAAAATCACACTGAATTGTGTTTCATATCAACCACACGGAAAAGCACTAACTGTAGGCCTTCTAAAAGATAGACAATGAAAGCAGGAACCCAAAAGTAGGGGAACAGAGCAGGAATGCTTCTTGGCAGGCCAGCCCTCGCTCTTGTCGTTTGCCAGAATCAACAGCTAAAGTGTAAATGTGTTGTGAGCGGCTGTACCTGTGTGCCTTATCCCAGCGGCACTTCTCTGTAATTGCGCTGATCGTATTGGAAAGGTAATTTAGTTTGTTACACCCCAGTAAATACTTAACCCGAGTGATATTCACACTTTCCACTCGGGCCTGGATGGGGGGACTGCAGCAATGCACACATGAGCTTGAATGCTTCATTAGCAACACATTAAAGGCAGACGAAGACTTTCCAAATCAGGTCAGGTTAGAGGAAAGGCGAGGAGAGGAGAGGAGAGGAAAGGCGAGGAGAGGAGAGGAGAGAATAAAGAGAGAGTGCTGAGAGAATCCAGCGTGATCCCCAGCAGAGTAGCAATCAATATGTTATTTCATCTCTCCGAGAGTATTCACACTCCCACAATGACAGTCCATTAGGGGATAACGAAATTATCTCCAACAGCAGTGTATCGCACCAAATTGCAGTTTATAAGCGGCAGAAATGGCACCCACCATTATGATTTCTTCTATTTTTCTCTCGATTAGTTGATATGTGTGTTGGGTACACCCTTGATTCACGGCCTTTGAGTTTTTAATGTCAGAAATACTGTTTTGTAATCTCTCAGTTGAGTTGTTTGAAGTGTGCAGGTCAAGAGAAACACTACACCTTATGGAATGAACATCACCACTTTATCTATTTATAGTATATACTATTATTAAATAAGTAAGACACGGCCCTTGTTTTAAATAAGCCAAAATGGCATTGACTAAGTCGTAATTACTGAAGGCCCTGGGTGCTGTCATAGTGGTGTTCTCACTGACTATTACAGTGCCCACTAGTGGAATTGCATCCGTTAAGGGAGTCCACACTATATTGTTATAATTATATTAATTTGAATAAATATTTTTCATTTCCAGTCACATCTATGTCATCCCGGCCTTCACCTGGATTCTGTCGCTGGGAATCCTATTGGCTCAAGTCATCATCCAGCCAATCACGTCGCTGCTGACCCTGCTGAAAGGAACCCTTCTCATCGTCACTGTAAGTCATGCTAACCATTTTACTGACATACAATATCTACTGTACTTACATAATCATTTACTTACGCATTCACATTTACATTTACTTATTTACAGTACTACTCGCACATTGTTCTCTTAGCTTTGCATGTAGGCATTTCACTGTTTATAGTATCTGATACATTACATGCAAGACATGATGTACAGTTTTGGAAACTTGTGCTCCCTTCCATACTTCCAATAGTTAGTGTGGTGATGTCACCTGTGGTCATGCAAATGGTCTCTGAATGACATTACACCTTTCACCTCTTTCCCTCATATTCATTTCTCTCTCTATCTCTGTTTACAGTAAGAAGGGTTTTTAAAAAGTGACAAAACACTCGTGCTCTCCTGTACTAGCACTGGCACATCGATAAAACACTAGCTGTCAAAGTTACCAATATTATGTTCCCTATGAATTTTATCACTAATTCCTATCTTTTGGAATTCATATATTATTCGAGAATAATATATAAACTAGAAATGCACCCAGAGTGTGCAGACCTCCGCCAAGGAAGTTTGTTTTTAGACATATACAGTAGGATATATGTGTCATGATGTGGTGTCATTTATGCAGGTTTATACACACCATTAGTGTGTTCAGAATTAATCAGTCAAGTTTTAGCTAGATTATATCTGTATTTTTAATTACCATGTCCTTGATTAACTGTGGTTTGTTTTGTTCCCCTGTGATTGTGGTATTGGCAAAGTGCTACATGCTATATTGTGAACTTACTATGCACTGTCCTATATGCACTTATTGAAGGTCAGAAGTTCCAGGTCACATTGTTATAAACAGTTTTGATGATTGGCAGCATGCCCTTATTACCATTTAAAATTTCACAGCTATTTCATATCACACTTTAAAGACTAAGTGGAATTATACCAATTGTATCAGCCTAATCCAGCCTTGTGCTTAGGCTACAAGATAAAAAAAATCAACCTGCTTTGAAAACGTGTGATCACGCGCTAATAGAACTGTAGGCTATTAGTGATTAGTGAAGGGAACAACGGCGGCTCCTCCATAGGGGCGATTTGTGCGACGCACTACCAAACACAGTTTTTTTTTTTTTTTTTAAATCTAACATTAGTTGCTAGGGCGAGTGATTGATCTGCTGTTGTCAAACTGGTAGTTCTATGCCATTGTTCAATCAGATTAAGGTCGCGTCTGGTATGCCACGCCCATTTGGGGCGATTTCTGTCAGGTTCAAATTTGCACCAGAGCTCTCCCATTGACATTAATGGTACGTCAGTTTTTTTATAAATCAGGCTCCCAATACATTTTCTATGAGGGTTTATGTGCTCGCACAAACGACGTGCTGTCGTCATCTGTCTGTTGCGCGGGAGGGGACCATGAACATTCTACGAAAAATATGGCGAGTGTCAAGTGCAATACGGTAGTTTCTCTCAAAGAAGTGCCCTTTAATCGACGTACGAATGCGGAGAAGGAAGCGATTAAACAGCTAGGACCCCCAAGACCTGACTTAACAATCAAGCAAGTGTCAACGAAAGGGGAGAAAGCCTACACGCGGTCTTTCAAAAAGGACTGGTACCTCAGGAAAGCCTGGCTAGCCGGCTGTGATGTAGCTAATGCTCTTTTTTGCTTCGTGTGCCTTCTCTTCAACCCCGAAAACAACACGGCAGACGGGACAGCGTGGACAGTGAAGGGGGTAACTGATATGCAACATCTATCTGAGAAGGTGAAAAAGCACGAGAGGTCAAAAACCCACATGGACAGTTGTCTGAAGTTTTCAGCTTTAGGGAGAGTAAACATTTTCAAGCACCCTTTTTTTTTTGGGAGTAAAAGCATTTGAACTTCACTTCTCTTGTCTGTCTCACATTTCAGTAGCCTCAAATTCACTCTCAATTCCTGGGAATTTCTGTTTTTTAATATAAATGATGATGATGATGATGATAATAATAAATATATAGACTGAATAAGATAAAAATGATAAAGATAAGAATGATAAACTGCTCCTGGCTCCAATGCACATACAGTAGTTCTTCTAACAACTTAGGCCAAGTTGCACTGACCATAAAGTGTTGTTTAGTATTTGATGCAGCTAAATAAATGAACTATGGAATACTGGATGGAATAATGTGAGGCAAATAAATAAATAATGAGTAAGGTGTTAAATTAACTTAAAATTAAATTATTTACTGGCAAATGTTTTGCTTTGAAAGTTTCCCAATGTAATTTCCCTAGTTTTACAGCTTTAACTAGTTCAGTATTGCCATCTGGTGGACAAAGGCGATATTGCCTAAAATTGATATCTGGTACCTGAATTTATAGGCACTAACAAGTTAGGAAAATGGTCTTGCTACCTAGACAAATATGCCAGGAGCCGCCACTGGAAGGGAATGTAATGATTTTGACCAACACAACTGAAACAACCACAGACAACCGTATCTGGTTAGGCCTATTTTTTTGTGTGCCTACGATGGTATATGAATCATTCTCATGGGCAACTGGTTGGCCTTAACGCTGTCGGCTGAAGCATTAAGCGGCATTTCCTTCTAGGAAAATCACTATCACCGTTGTCAATCAGTCTACGTTGCTGTCGGGCTTTGTGCTCCATCTCGCAACTGGGGTTAAATTGAGTGAAGTGTAGGCCTAATACATTTGACCAGCATTGTGAACTAACACAGCCACAAATTCCATATTTTTTTGGCGATGGTACTTAATTAATTCGACATCATTGTCAACCAAAATGATCTGCGGTGGTCACTGTCCATCTCGCAGCAGTGCACTTCCACTTCACACATATTTTAGGAAGCGGTAGGCTAATTAATTTCACATGACTGTTAACTTCAACGAGGGTGTAGCCAAGCCAAAAGGGTGCCTGCTGATGAGCAACTTTTTGGTTGAGCACTGGTTTTGGAGCTTGGGTCAAAGGAGACAGTGCTTTTCCTTATTGCTTTGGTGCAGGCACACCCGATCGGAATATTCGCCGTTGCTCGGCCATTATGCATGCTGTCGGGCTTTCTGATCCCTGTCCATCTCGCAAACAACTTGGGGTTAACTTTAAATCTAGCGAAGGGAATGTAATGCATTTTACCAGCATTGTGAACGTAGGCTACAGTCAAAAATGAGTTGGCAACGGCAGCCTAATTAATTCGACAGCATTGTGAACCTAAGTCACAACAGCATTGTGAACTTACACGATCATATTCCATATTTTTGACAACGTAATTAATTCGACAGCATTGTGAACGATCTGCGGGGGTGGTCAGTGTCCATCTCGCAACAGCAATGATAACATAGGCCTACGGGTCAACACAATCACAAATTCCATATTTTTGGCAGCGGTGGTAATTAATTTGACAGGATTATTTCCTGCCTGCGGATGATGCCTGCAGGCGGATGAACAACTTTTTAGGTGAAATGCACTTCGTATTGAAGCTGGCGCGGCAAAGGAGAGTCTCTCCCTGTTCCTTATTGTTGCTGAGAAATGCGCAGGCACGCCGGTGCTCAGTGCTCACCGTGCGCACCTTGTGGCACTCAGTGAAATAGCAGGGAACGAACGAACGAACTAACACAGACAGCAGGGAACGAACGAACACAGACAACACACAAACCCAGGCGATCACATAACCTCCTGGCGGAGGTAATAAATACTTTTTATTAACTTACTTAATCTCCTTTTTTATAAAGGGACAGAGACAATTCTTTGAGATGTGCTGAAGAAGCGGGAAACTTTATTAAACTTAATGAAAGTGTCATTTTGTCATTGTTCATCATAAGTAGAGTACCCTGAACTTAATATGCCTGGATGTGGAACATATGAATCTGGTCCACTGTTGCCCAAACCTAGATTCATGAGTGATCGCGTTCCATCTCCATCTGCCAATTAAGAGTGCCAGAATTCCATCAATCATACATTTAGCGAGGCCAGAAAATGATTTTATTTGTTTGAATGCCAAAGCCCAAGCTGTAACACACACTGTAGTAACAGGTGCGGTTAAAATATATCCAATGCAAAAATAAAACAACTTTTACAGTCTTTTTATGGAATATCTTTCGCACCACGTTCCAGCTTACAGGCATGGTAATTAGCTCAATACAGCATGATGCTTATCAGTTAACCTGTTTCTCACAACTTTTTAACAACACTGGCCAAAAATAAACAGAACAACTCAACTTCCACTTCAGTCACCGTTGGCCGCAGTCTGCTGTCACCCTCATAAAGTACAATATCACCCTCTTAAAGCACAAGTGGTACCATGTCTTTTAAAGCTTCTAACATGTCTCCAAAATCCTGTTACTGTATTTTCTGGGTCTCCTGGTGGGGCTGGTCAGATGAAATTTTCGGTGTAATTGAAAGTTGCTGGAGGTCACGATAGGGTTATATAACCTGGATGCCGACTGAGATCCTTCGAAAATAGCATCACACTAGGACTTCCCTAGGTTGCGGTAGGCTAATTTGCTACTTTCACGGTATGAGAACAAGTCAGCTAAATCCGAACAGTGATTGTAAAGGTGCATGTGCTTTTGGGTCGTATTCCGCTCTCTTCTGTTAGGAATTCAAAACCATATCTCCCTTGTTCGAACACATGGCCTACAGGAGCCGGCAATAAGTCTTTACTTCAGTTGAATACTTTTTTTGCTACCAATCAGTAAACAGGGATCGGTTGTGTTGCTCTGCTGGAGAACTGAAAGCAATGCCACTGACCTCAAGCATTAGGTGTGGGTGTGTTGAGACTGCATTTATGCTACCCCTGCCCTCCCCTCCTGCTCTCTATTTCTCACTCCACAAATGAGGCCCTTTTTTTTTGCTTTTTGGTGAGCTTTTAGCTTGCTCAGCCGACCTCGGGCAGGGCTAGAGCTGGGTCTAAAAATGCTGTGTGTTTGGGACGTGCCCCGGTTTCCACCCTGTTTTCGCTGCGGTGCCACATCAATTATGCCCACCAGGTGAACGGTTCATTAATCTGTGTTAGATCCACCATGATGGATAGAAATTAATAAATAGAACTGAAGGCGAGAATATGACACTGCCGCAATAATGAACTGCAATTATGAAATAATAATGGTTTCTGACGGGTGATTTATGGAGGCGAGGCTAGCAGCACCTCCTGGCTCCCCACCCAGCTAAGTACAGTAGCATTAACACATACACACACACACACACACACACACACACACACACACACACACACACACACACACACACACACACACACACACACACACACACACACACACACACACACACTCTCTCTCTCTCTCTCTCTCTCTCTCTCTCTCTCCTCTCTCTCTCTCTCTCTCTCTCTCTCTCTCTCTCTCTCTCTCTATCTCACACACACACACACACACACACACACACATACTCAGTGACTCACACTCACTCACACACACACACACACACACACACACACACACACACACACACACACACACACACACACACACACACACACACACACACACACACACACACACACACACACACACACACACACACACAGTTCTTGGTTTTTCTACCCTTAGGGCAGGGATATGCTTACGGTTTAACACAGTCTTGTGCGAATGAGAGCACAAACTTGTTGATGCGCTATTCACGATACTGGAGGTATAAATGATACTACAATATTCAAAATATATAGTTATATTATAATAATATAAGGTGCAGATAGCCAAAGGGGCTCTCATTAATATTTTCTATCATTGTTTGAGTGTACCGCGACCTCAACATGTTTTGAAAAATTTGGTTTGCAAAATTGTCCCTCGCGGTTGTGTCAATATTGCACTGTGGGCACATACTGTATCTGTGTACCTGCTACTCAGGTGTGCTACAGCACATGGAATGTGCATGGCATCACGTTCATGCTCAAAAATGACCATGTGCATGTGTATCCTGCAGCAAGAATATCCTGAGCCTTATGGAGACCTCTCTTAGACTACCAATTTCCAAATTCAAGACAAAACCCATCTCTTTTCTCCAAATTCCAGACAAAACCCATCTCTTTTCTCCAAATTCCAGACAAAACCCATCTCTTTTTCGGGCTGCTTATATGCCTTTATGGTAATAGCCATTGAGAGTAAATAGTTCTCTCACTGGGTAATAGCACAGTGGAGAGTGAGAGGAACTGAGTGGGAGAGAGAGACGGGGTAGGGTTGGGAAATGAACCAGGCCGGACTCGAACCTGGGTCTCCATGAACTAATCTCTCACCCTAACTGGTCAGTAAGGAAATATTTTAGCGCTTTCTGTTTTAACAGTAAAGAACACAATCACAACCCCTTTCTTATTTCTTCTTTTTGAAGAAATTTGGGGAACCCCACCACCAGCAGTCACACACACACACACACACACACACACACACACACACACACACACACACACACACACACACACACACACACACACACACACACACAAACACACAGACACACACACACACACACACACACACACACACACACACACACACACACACACACACACACACACACACACACACACACACACACACACACACCAATACACTTTGTGGCACCTAAATGAAAATGCCACCGACTTTGAGTGGCAGCATGCTCTTTTAGTCGTTAAATGCAAATGCAGCATTGCAATATAAAAGCAATATTAAAGCTGCCAGTGCAGATGGAGATGATGATGGATATAGTTGTGGATGATTATACGACTGTATCAGCCTCCAAGCTGTAGACTGTTCATTTTAAATATTTAATACGTCTCCGTATTTACGGCTACGTTAAATCACACCCCCATTTTGCTGAAGATCCACCTCAAGAAGTTATATATTTCAGCTGTGAGACAGATTTTTTCCCCTTTTTTGTATTTTGTGGTTCAGTGCTGCCGTCTTTTTCTTTTTCCTTCTAACTCTGTGGGCAGCGGTGGTTGTTAATGTGCTTGATGACGTTTGTGTTTAAAAGCCTACAAAGTGAAAGTGCCGGTTTGTAATGAAAGGGAAGTAGTAGCAGACGGCCTGGTGTGATTTTTCATCTAGTAGCCTCTTACTGCAGGTGGGCCGGTCGACAGGCCTATTCACTCTTTGCTGAAACCACTCAACTACATCATAGCAATATTGCTATGACTATGCAGAAGGTCTTACGTAACCTATTAAGACTTAGTCGTCGTTACCATTTTGGTGACAATAAGGTTATAACAGAGGCTCTGTGTCAAGGGGTTAAGAGAGAAATATAACTGATGTGGTCAACCTGTTGTGTTTTTATGCCTGTATGTGAATCTTGTAAAAGCTCTGCTGGAATTGTGTTGTTTGGGGCAGTTCAGAGTAATTACGTGAGCTGGGTTGTCAGCTGTACTTATAGCACTCTCCTTAGCCAACTGTTTCTCTGTCCGTACTCTTACTTGCAGTAAAATAACACATTACCTGAAATGCCCTCTCATTGTGAGCAACTTGTGGTTTATTTCACGTCAATCAGCCATTATGTTTTATTCAGTGAACAACTGTACGTAGCGATGTCAATCCATTTGTCAATAGCCTATAGCAGTGTCTCTAGAACACTTGAGGTGAATGACTGGTGCATGTCCTTATAGCTTCTCCCCTCTCTGTGGCAATGATTAATCGTCATTCGCAGTCCTTTGTCAATGGCGAAGTCCCAGTCTCGCCTCCTCAATGGACTCTCCACATGCTTGACAGTGATTCTCAACTTTTGTCTCATCAGTTGACAAATCGGGCCCATTAATCACACTCAGTGTGGGGCTTTGGTCCACGTCCACTTTAATGGCGGTGCCGGGCGTTTTACGAGTGTGGTTGCATGGCCCCTTGTGGAGCCAGGCCAAGCCAGTGTGTGTGAATCACATACACAGTAAAGGTTGCAGTGTTAATTCAACACTTAGAGAGTCGATTTTAACATTTTCTAGAGAGAGTGTGTCTAGTCCCAAATAACTCTGTAATGGTTGAAGTAACACTATATGTTACTGTGTCCTTCCTGGTGGAGCTAGGCCAAGCTGGTGTGTGAATCACATACACAGTAAAGGATTGTAAAACCTGAGTAGTTTTCCTGCTGCATTTGTAGTTGACATATATACAACTGTATGGGCATACTGTTGATGAGTTTTAGAATGGAACTTTGCCTATTGTTGCTGTGTTTCAATTAGTTGGGCCCAGGAATGTGCATGTTAACTCTTACGGCTCTGATATCTTGAACAGAGCTGGCGACTCTGTCGTTGAAGGTCCATGGCAGTGTTAATTCAACACTTAAAGAGTCGATTTAACATTTCTTAATTCGCCTTTGGCTAAGCCCCGCCCTCTTGGGTTACAGTTGCTAGGTCGGACAGATAAACTTTCTATGCTGTGATATCAACGTGATTAATGCAGTGACTGCCTATCGCAGCAGTTGTTCACTCCTAAGACATAAAAAAACACTCCTCCATTCATAATTTTTATTTCCTGAAATGTCATGCATCACAGTTGTTTAGCTGTTGTGGGATCTCAAATTCTCACCCTGGTATCGATTGGTATATTGTAACCAGTGGCAACTCGCCTCTAACTCGCAGAGCCTATGTCCCTGGGTCAAACTGTAGTTGCTGGACGAAATCACCCAACGTGATGGATGTTGTCATCTTCAAAACTACCACATCAATGTGTAACATTAACGTCTGGCGTTAATGTCTTCAGCAGCTCAAGAAAATAACGTCCATCAGCTGATAGTCAAAACAATCCTGACGTGACTGACAGTTAACTTTGCTAGCGCTGTTTCTTCATTAATTTTGGTCAGAAAACCAAAATCCTACCCTGAAATACAGTAGGTTCTTGTTTTGCTTACAACCTTATTGAAAAGTTACACAAGTGAGATGGTGGCATGATTGGAGCACACAAAGTATGTTTGTTGATCCGTGCGCTTTCTAGTCAAGTGAGGATGCCGAGACCCTTCAAGCAAGACTATTCAACTGCTAGTAATAGCCTGTTAGTCCGGTTTTAGGTAAAGAGGAAAGCGATTACCTCCTGTTATTATATGGTTGTGACGTCATCTGTCGAATGCTCCATTCATTTCAACGGGGCTCCCCAACGTTCGGACGTCTGTTATTTTTCGATAACGGACGGGTTGGTCTATAACAGACCGCTGTCAATGGCAACAAGACTTTTCACTGCTAAAGCGACTTTTCAACAAGACTCTAATCAGCTGCTGTGATAGACAGCACCCGTTGTCCTGGCTACCGCTGTCAATGGCAACAAGACGTTCACTGCTAAAGCCACTGGCTTGTATACAAGGTAGGCCTAGTGGCTAAAGCGAATGTTTCATATCACTCCGCAGGGGGTCCGGTCTTTTGTCACTCTAATCAGCTGCTGTGATAGACAACACCTGTTGTCCTGGCTAGCCTACCTAGCTGTTGCCTAGCGGTGTTCCACAACGGCAATGTTTTGTTTTGCGCAGCAACAATCTTAACATTAAATATGTCTAAAGAAATGTCCCCGCATGTGTGAATCATTTAAGTATATCCATATAATAAGCGGGTTAACTTTCGGCGAGTCGGTCGCTTTGTGGAATAGCAGCACTTCAGAGAGAACAAGACCCCTCCGCTCCGCGTCGGGGTCTAAAGATTCTCTCTGTCGTGCTGCTATTCCACGGTAGCGACCTTCTCGCCGAACGTTAACCCTTACTTACATCGCGGGGAAACTTGCACCTTTGGCACAAATACCCCAGGCACAATTTCCAATCATATTTTAATAATAATACGACCGTAATAGGCTATCTTGCTAAACCCTACTTGAAAACATGCGATTTCAGCATTGAGTTCAATGGAGCGCTGTCAAAACTGTCCGAGGTTTGTCCGAGGTCGTCCTTTTGCTGCGCTGTGATTGGTCAAAAAGCGCTTTAGGGCGGGCCTTAGCCAAAGGAGAATTACAGTGAATTTTTTTCTAATGTGTGTTTGGTTCCAGAGTACGCGTTGAATTGTGTTGAATTAACAGTGTATGTTTTACTGTGTCCTTCCTGATGTGATCTTGAGTGACTGAATCTTGATGACCTCAATAAGAACAAGAACATTCAGAGATGGCAACCTGCAACCTAGACCCCTGGCCAAGAGGACACAAGATACACATGATGGTCAGCGTGATGTGTGTTTTGTACCCCCTAAAGACGGTCTCAGTATTTACGGCTATGTTGAATACTTAATACTGCAGACACACAAAAAGACGGACAGGAAAGACAGACAGACAGACAGATCTATCTCACTCTCTCGCTCTCGCTCTCGCTCTCTCTGTCTCTTGTGCACTCTGTCAAACACACACACACACACACACACACACACACACACACACACACACACACACACACACACACACACACACACACACACACACACACACACACACACACACACACACACACACACACACACACACACACACACACTCTTGTGAAGCACCTTTCTCACTGATTCAAACTTCTGACCCAGGTCATCAGCAACTCTTTTTCTTTTTTTCTGGTGTGTGTTTGCACTCTTCCATGTGTGAATCACCTTACCATCGTACCTCCTGAGGGCTTGGCTTGGCTTGCAGCAAAGTTTTGCAATAAGATGAAAATATTGCATGGAGGAGTTGTAGCAACATTGTCCAAAGCCGTCAAAAGCAGTTGCAGTTTGTTATGTTGAGGTTTTGTTCTCTCAGCTCATAGTTGCAAGGTTTTACTTTAGAGTTTAAGCTACTGTGCCATAGCCTGATAAGGCCTCTACTGTTCTGTTTTCTACAGAGGATCCGGTTGTGTTGTATTCAGAGATGTTTGCGTTGGCTTTATCGTCACACAATCTTTAGCATCTGGGTGTGAAGCAAGTATGATCATAAAGCCTGATGTGAAGCACGACCATAAGCCTGCATACACATTACAGTTTACGGTAACACTTTATTTTAGGGACACATCTATTAGCACTAATGCATAAAATATTAATGCATGTGTAAGTAACTTGTAAGGCATGTACTAAGCAAAATAAGACAGTTGTTAAGCATGTATTCACAAATGTCTTGTTCATGCACAATAAGGGATTTATTACCAATATAACCTTAGTAAGGACCTAGTAGACCTAGATTTCTATTTATGTGTAAGCAGTAAGGGCCAGAATACAATGTGTATAAGCTCCTGGTACACTGTGTGAACAAACCCTGAACAGTGTGAAAACAGATGTGGAATAAGGGTCCCTATTCTAAAGTGATGCATTGCTCAGCCCAGATGGCTTAGGGCCCCCGCACTACCTAGGACCCCCACTCTACGTCCCCCCCCATGAAGCAAAGTGTAAGAACATTTGCGAGTCTACATTAGTCTCAGTAGGTATGAAGATCTCACTTAATTTACTCATCACATTAATGAGTAATTGGAAGCATTATATAGCAAGGATTGGACGTAAAGTTATCAATGACGGTGGGTGGTGAGATGTCATTTTTTCATACACCAATTAGTTTTAATTGTAAAAACCCTGCAATAAATGCAGAATATAACGATGAGTAATAGTTTGGAAGCGAAACTAAGCTATTCCTTTCTGATAAATAAGTTAATGTTTGAGAAACTTAGCTACAAGAAGTGCAGTGCATGATGGGTACGCCCTTAGTCAGAAATGCAATGCATGGCCAATGCAGCAATGATAATATTTCTGTTGTTACGTACATGGCAAATTGTTTGGATAGCAACTAAATTTCTTGAGTGAGGGGAGGAGCTAAGGACGTAGGCTCAGAGCTGGGTAGGTTGTCTGTTGGCCTAGATTGCGTACCCATCATGCACTGCACTTCTTGAAGCTAATGTTCTCAAACATTCACTTAATTATTACAAAAGAGTAGTTTAGTTTTGCTTCAAAACTATTATTCTAATGTTCTGCATTTATTTTGTTTTTTTTTACAATTAAAACTCAGTGGTACATGAAAAAAAATTACATCTCACCAACCCACCGCCATTGACAAGTGTACGTTCAATCCTTGCTATATATAGGCTCTTGTTACCTCCTTCACATTGATATGAACAAGAGAAAACTAGATGACTTGGCTGGGTAAGTACTAACTATTTGATATTCCCTTACACTTTGCAGATCGGGGGGGGGGCTAGGTAGCGCAGGCCTGGGTGGTGTGGGGGCCCTAGGACTTTGGTAGTGCAGAGGCCCTGAGCCATCTGGGCTGACCAATGCATCACTTTAGAATAGGGACCCTTATTCTGCATCTGTTTTCACACTGTTCAGGGTTTGTTCACACAGTGTGTCGGGAGCTTATACACATTGTATTCTGCCACTTACTACTTACTAATAAATAGAAATATAGGCTTACTGGTCCTTACTAAGGTTATATTAGTAATAAATCCTTAATTGTGCATGAACAAGACATTTGCGAATACATGCTTAACAACTGTCTTATTTTGCTTAGTACATGCCTTACAAGTTACTTACACAGGCATTAATATTGTATGTATTAGTGCTAATAGATGTGTCCCTAAAATAAAGTGTTACCCAGTTTACTTTATGTGTAGAGCACATTCATTGCTCACAAGCTGTGACTTTACACTACTATTCAAATGTAATGCTGGCGTCATCACTGTCAAAGATTCCTCGTCTCCCTGATTGGTCCAGCAAAGATACAGAACAACCCCCCCTTGTTAAGTTGAACATAGGCAAACTATCTTAGTAGATAGAAATGTACATGTAACTTTTTTCAAACATTTAAGTCTGGATCTGAATATGCAACAACCAGCTCTTTCTAGCTCTCTGCGATGCACTTCAGTAAAAAAAAAGTTGAGGCCTGCATATGAGCCTGTCCTTATTTACTCTATTCTACTTGTTTAATGATGGTACTCACTATTCACTTCACACATTACTGCAGCGCTTAGTTTAATTAATTTATAAACTGCAGTGGGGTGGGGGGGCTATCCTCGCCCATACACACGAAAGAAGTTATACACACAAAGTTATACAGAGAGAGAGGGGGGGGGTAGAGATAGAGAGAGGGGGGGTGAGGGAGAGAGAGAGAGAGAGAGAGAGAGAGAGAGAGAGAGAGAGAGAGAGAGAGAGAGAGAGAGAGAGAGGGAGAACATAGGCAGACATGCTTACATAACCATACTCCTGCTGCTTGGCCAGTCCTATGAACATTGTCTGACACTCCTCTGACGTTTAATTTGGACCCACCCCAACCTCCCCTCCTCCCCTTGTTTTTTTCCACATGCCCTCCGCCTGGCTGGTGTGTGCCATGATGCCTTTACACTACTCATGCGCTTGCACCTCACTCTGTCCTTTACTTGGGGTTCACTGAGCCGTCTTGACAAGCATTTAAGCCTCCTCCACACTGCATGCTTCTTTGACACACACAGGCACGGGCGCGCGCACACACACTCAGGCACGCAGGCATGGACGCACACACACACACAAGCACGCACACACACACGCACGCACACACACACACACACACACACACACACACACACACACACACACACACACACACACACACACACACACACACACACACACACACACACACACACACACACACACACACTCCTCTTTGTTGTTCGAACCTCTTCAGCCTCCTCCACCAGCACCACCATCCATCGCTCTTCCCTCTCCCCATCCCCTCTCCCCATCCCCAGACGGACGGTACGGCCCTGCCTGACTCCTTCCCCACTCCGCTCCCCCCGCGGCTCCATTCTGTTGACAGGGCCGGATTAAGATGGCCCAGGGCCCCTAAGGCTACAGGTTGGTGTGGGCCCCCCCAGAAGGCAAATTTTGTGACAAATTTACTTATACAGTGTCATAATAAGATGCTAGGAATTAAGGGTACCATGTCTAACAACTGCACTTAACACGACAGGCGAGGTTTTCAATATTACATCTTATCACAATTCTGCAATTCTTTCACTGTTGCCCAATCAGGGGGGCCCTAGGGGCAAGTGGGGGGCCCCTAGGCTGCAGCCATATCTAGCCTGTGTGCATTAATCCTGGCCCTGGCTGGCTCTGCGGCTCCATTCTGTTGGGGTCAGCAGGGATGTTAAACAGTCTGAGGAGCCGTGAGGAGCTGCCTGCCAAGCCTCCCAATTGAATATGCAGATGAGTTCAATGGCTGCCGAGAAGTAATTAGCAGGAGAGAAGCGGACAGGAAGCACGTCAGATGCCAGCCTGATAATTGCCAGCATTTTCATGGAGGTGTTCTGTGTGTGTGTGTGTGTGTGTGTGTGCGTGTGTGTGTGTGTGTGTGTGTGTGTGTGTGTGTGTGTGTGTGTGTGTGTGTGTGTGTGTGTGTGTGTGTGTGTGTGTGTGTGTGTGTGTGTGTGTGTGTGTGTGTGTGTGTGTGTGTGTGTGTGTGTGTGTGTGTGTGTGTGTGTGTGTGTCAGTGTGTGTCAGTGTGTGTGTGTGCACACGATGGGTTTGGAGGTGGGATATATTGTTGAGTCTGGGCACAGCACTGCGGGCCGTAGCCCCGCGTCTTAAGTCTTAAGGGAAAATTAATCATCTGAAATGTAGATCCATTAAAAATGCATATGGTGGCAGTTTTTGAAATGTGGTGTGAATATATTCCCCCCAATGTGGGGAAGAGACAATGGGGACTGGACCCTGTGGGGAGGATCGTAAAACTTACTACAGTAAAGTATTTAATAAAATAAAAAAGGTGTAAAAGCAAACTTGGGTAGAAAACATGGTGCACCAACCTACAGTCCTGCCACAATGTAACGAAGGGGAGTAGAGTGGCCCAGTCAGGACTCGAACCCCGACCTTCTGTGGTACTAAACTAGGGCTCTGACTTCTACACCAAAAGTACTAGGCTCATTGACATGATAGTAGACTAGGGCTGATCATTCCATCACATAGACTCTCTCTTGCCTGTGAAATAGTGAATCAGAATTAAGAATTAAGAAGTTAAGAATTATGAATCAAGAATTGTATTCTTATTATGTTCTTGAGAAATAATGTTGCCGTGATTTCATTTTTAGCTGCATGAGATGCAGGTCTGCTCACCCTTAAACGGATTGTAGCGCCGAGCGTTAGCCACTTCAAAGGGATGACGGAGGCAGCAGATACAGTTATCTGTTCCTTTTTATTTCCCTGCTCTCTCACAGAGTAAAACGGGCAAAAGGAGGTGTCCCCCAGGAAAACAATAAACACTACACTAAACAATAAATAAACTCACACTCACACATCTGCCCTTAATCAAGTTCTCCTCAGCTCTGCTTACAATTAATGAACGTTATTGATCCCTTCTCAATAACCCCGCCCCTTATCAATATCGGTCCTATCTAATCCCTTAACTATTCCCGCCCGGACACCTCCCCCCAATCAAAACCCACCCCAAAACTGATTGGCACACACAAAATCCTAGAAGACACATAAGGGAGTGGGGTACAACATTCACACGCACAGATACACACACATTCACCATTCACACATACAGATAGACAGAGAGGGTATCCTTTGGGGAAACACACACACACAGTCCACTCAAGGGGCTCGGCGCTACAGTATTAATTCGTCTGTAGACCTTGTTCATTGTGTTTCTTGTGTCATTTTCAATTTAAAAATAGAGAATGACAAACAACAGTGATGTGTGTCATTCTGAGAATTGCGGTACACTGGGGACATTTTGGAAGCTTGTAGAGACCCATGTTGAACATTACGTAGCACCTTAGTGCATGCCGTACCTCCAGAGACGCTGTTATTGTCATTGAAAAGTTAACTAGCATAGTACAATACTATGACAGAACACGCAATACAGGGCTTTTAGTAATGCACTATGACTTGGTCATTGCCATTCTGGTGGTAACAGCAAATTTATAACTGTGTCTTAACAGGTTACGTACTGTGAACACACAGTGAACATACAGTGAACAGTGGAGCCCTGAGGAAGGTCACAGACCGAATGCTTGGCTATTAAAAAGAAAAAAAGATTTAAGTGTGCAGACATTTTTCCTTCATACAGTGAACATTGAAAGGAGTGTACTTCAACATCCATTATACTGAAAGAGCTTATACAAAGTATTAGATTCTCCTCTCTGTCTGAATGCTACCTGATTAAACATTACATTTATGTCATTCACTCCCCCCCCCGCCTCCCACCTGGCGGTGTCACGAGTTGAAACAGGAACCCTCGGGCTAGAAGCCCAACTCCCTCCCTAACAGCTTGCCCATTAGCATGTGCTGTATTTAAAATGCTCATAAATCTTGTTTTAACATATATATGACAACACACACACACCGTGTGTACGTACACAAGTATAATGGCATGATTATTTAAAACAAAAAAATCAATGAAAGCATACTCTGTGTGAATACGTAATATTGTCACAGACATAATGCATTACAGAGAAAGAAGAGGCTGCCAGTTCTTCACTCTCGGTTGATGACTTGCGGTAATAAAATAAAAAAGGTGTAAAAGCAAACTTGGGTAGAAAACATGGTGCACCAACCTACAGTCCTGACACAATTCACCAATGGTACTCCACAGCAATGAAATGTACGGTACCTTTGTTATGTTGAGAAATAAAATGAGCATGGCACTGAGATAGTGCTGGTGCAGGATGCCAGCTCACCTAGCCAATTCACACACATCCTTTGTTGTCTCTGGCAAGCCAACAGGGTGCAAAGCATATGTGTTGCATAGCCCTTTGTTGTGTGTGCTTTTCCACTGTTATTTTTCCTCTCCTCTCCTCTCCTCTCCTCTCCTCTCCTCTCCTCTCCTCTCCTCTCCTCTCCTCTCCTCTCCTCTACACTCCTCTCCTATCCTCTACACTCTGTTCCATGCAGATGGCAGGTAGGAAAGCACGCTGTGTGTAGCCTTTAGAGTTGTTTTCAGGTCAGCGAGTGTCAGTGTCACATGCTGGGTCAAGTGCATGGGAAACAACGCTCTCATCATTTGACAGCGCCGGCGGCCGTGACGGGGGCATTAGGAGGGAGCCCATATTGCAGAGGTTGTGGGGGCCATACGGCGCTCCGTAAACACTGCCAGTAGAGTGCCAGTGGAGTGCCTGCCTGCCTGCCTGCCTGCCTGCATGGGTGACATTTTAGTCTTCTCTGCTCTGCTCTGTTCTGTCTGGTGGATGCCAACGTGGCAATTGGCTGCTCTGTCGTAAAGCAGAATAAAATGACCAGTGGATTTGTTATAACTCTTGTGAAGTCTATTCTCAGTTCGATATTGAAAGTATTTTAAGTATTCAGTGTGAAGGTTTTCATCATCATTTTGGAATTGCTATTAATGTTTATTCAACATTGCCCTTTTCGACTGAATATTCTACAGATTGGAACGTTTTCTTAAAATTTTGACCGTTTTTGTCTATACAGAAAACCAGCAGTAGCATTCAGTATAATCTAATTTACTAACATCCATTAATAAAACCGCTAAAATTTGTGTTTGAAGTATAATACCTGTGCAGTGACCTTACATTGCGTGCTTGCTTGCAGACAGACCCATAATGTTACAGCATCCAAATACTGTAGTGATTTATTATGCTACTTATTTAAAGAATGGTGACTTGACAATGAAATACTCCATCATCCAGGCTATAGATGCACAGCCTGCATACAGTGTCCTCACTCATCCTGTTAAATGTGCGTGTCTTGCAGTAACACAAGCAATATGTTCTCCCCTCTGCTGTGGGTTGCCCTCACTCTAGCCTTGCCAGAGACTGGAACATCTATTCTTTTCATTACAGTACTTCAGTATTTTCCGTTTACAAACCTATGGTGGTTATTTTTAACAAACAAACAAAAAAACAAGTGAATTGCTTTACCTTCTATTTGTTTCTCCTGCATCCTCCCTTACTATTGAATGGTCTGAGGTCAAAGGCAATTAGGTGTGAATTTGAAAAAGGCCATATTTGTGAGGGCAGATCTCACAGAATTAGATTTTTCGTAGAAACTATCTTAGATGTACAACACAGCCTATAGATTATTACTGAGTCAACAGTTACAGTTTAACCTCAGCTACACCGCCATGTGTCTGTAGTTCGCTTAGTGTTTACAGTGGGCTTGTTGACGTCACAGCCCATCTGTGTATTGGATTTGTTTGAATGGCAGTGAAATCAACAAAAGCCATTGCTGTAGGGCCCTGCTGTGACCTAACAGTATGGAACTGGGTTACTACGCCGGCAACCCGGGTCATTTGCAGATCCCATCTCTCTCCCCACTCATTTCCTGTGTCTCTTCCACTGTCCTGTCAAAAATAAAGACAAAAAGCCCTTTTTTAAGTACTTACTCTAGTGCTGAACGCAGGACACGTGCGGAACGCTTCTAAATCCGACCAGCCTCAAATTGTGGAGTTCACACAAAGATACTAACAAGGACTGCCGTGACAAACTAGCTAACCAACCCCCCCTGAAGCTCAGGCAGAGACATGAAAGACAGAGCTGACGGGGGAAATGGAAATTGAAAACTTGTTCCTCGCAACAGTGGTCCCCTAATGAATATATAATATAAATGTATAAATCATCCCAAGGTGTCACTAATGACTGGCAAGAGAATCTGAAGGTCACAAAGTCGAAATGTCATCCTGCCAAATGAAAAAATAAATCTGAAAAAAAACTAACCAAAGGAAAACTCAAGTGAAAACCCTAGTGTTGAAAATACTGCAGAGTGGTTTGGATGTCATAGTGAGAACTCAATTTTTTGTACATTTCTAATAACAGAGTATATGTACAGTATGGGCTCCATAAACCCAAATAACACAGAGAGCAAATATCAACTATGAGTCTGTACAGGAACTTCAGGAATGTCCGCTCTTGTTCATTACTGTTACACTGAAAGTACCAGATCTGTGCAAATACTTGCTAGAAGGCACGCTGCCAATTCCACGTGCCAATTTCATCTTCGGCTGCCTCTTCAAATAGTGCCACAGGTTTCTCTCTGACATTATGAACTGCTCACTCAACTCTGTCATAGGCTATACAGTACACACACACCCACACCCACCCACACACACACACACACACACACACACACACACAGATGGGGGGTAGGACAAAGAAAGAAAGAAAGATAGAAATAAAGTAAGAAAGAAAGAAAGACAGAAAGAGACATTTACAAACAGAAAATGTTGTGTACAGTCTAGCAATTAAATGCACACCTTACCTCCAGTGGCACGCCGTAATAGACATTGAAAAGGTAACTACCATAGTACTACAATACTATGACATAACACAGGGCCTTTAGTAATCCACTACGACTGGTGCATTGCCATTCTGGTAACATCCAATTTGTAACACCGTGTCTTAACAGGCTAAACTAATCAACTCAATTCCATCTAATTTTTTATTCTTAGTGTCAACCTTTGTGTCAATAATACTATTTTAATCTAATTTCTACCTCATGTTGGTCTCAATTTGCTCTCAAGGACAAGGGTGACACAATGCATCTCTGTCTAGAGTAAAGAGCATGTACAGGGCCGTAATCAGACATTTTCAAATACAGAGGTCAAATATTGCATGCTGTATACTGTACATTTATAATGATTTAAGCACTTCGGTCAAACTCGTACGTTTGTTTTCATTAATCACTGCCTTGAGGATATAGGGGGTGGCGTATATAGACTGAATTTATCATTGTTGATCATATATCGGTTTTCATCAATAGATACATTTTACATGACTGAAAAAAAATACAGAGGACATGACCTCTGTCTCCTCAATGGTAGTTACGGCCATGAGCATGTACCCACTCAGTCTCCTAGATTGACAGTGTGCTGTATATCCTGTCAAAATATCACAGAGAAAACTTCTGAAGGTGCACTTTTGCCTCCTCCTTTTTTGGGCAACTTTCGCTTGAGGACAGTTGTCTGCTTTCATTATCCTGGGCATCTGA
>NC_085862.1:48410179-48417679 GCF_034702125.1 Engraulis encrasicolus | reverse complement strand
CCTATGTGTGTGCGTGTTTGCGTGTGTATGTACATGTGTATGCTCATGTGTGTGCGTGTTGGTGTGTGCATGTGTGCGTGCGTACGTACATGTGTATGCTTATGTGTGTGCGTGTTTGCATGTGTGCGTGCGTATGTACAAGTGTATGCTTATGTGTGTGCGTGTGTGCGTGCGTGTGTGCGTATGTGCATGTGTATGCCTATGTGTGTGCGTGTTTGCGTGTATGCGTGCGTATGTACATGTGTATGCTCATGTGTGTGTGTGTTTGCGTGCGTATGTACAGTACATGTGTATGCTTACAGTATGTGTGTGTGTGTGTGTTTACCCGGGAACTTGCCGAGTATGGCCCATAAATAAGCCCCCTGACATGGGCGATCAATGCAATGACACGGTGCCACAGCAAGGGAGAACTGGAGGCGATCAGAGCAGCCCTTCTCTCTCTCTCATGTGCCTCCCACAGTGACACAGACTGATGGCAAAGACGCTTTTCATTCAGCGTCATTTCAATGCACAATTGAATTGAACTGCTGTTTCCCTTTTTTACATAGCGAGCTCTAATTAATGCCCATGAAAAGCCAATTCAGTGCGTTAGATAGGCATAATGACAGCCTAGGGGAAGCCTACGCTTCGTGGGTCTGCATATGACAGATGAATGATAGGCCACCCAGGGAGAGATGTTGCGTTCCTCTCTCTACATGGAAAGCCTGTTGAACAGCGAGAGGGAAGCGTTAGTTATTTGCTATATTAAGAGGAGCGATTTCTTTTGTTAGTCATTTCCACTGATAGGAGCTGTCCTTAAGAAACCCCTCCCCTACGCCACACAAAAATGACAGCCTTGATATACTTGCTCACACATCATTTGTGCGTTTGTGTTTCTTCTCTCCGTCTGATCTTGCACAGAACACTGCCATTATATTTTTTTAGAGAAAAGATGTATACATCAGAGTTTGTGTGCGGAATATATTGTAATGCTTGTTGGTGTAGCAGCTTGTAAGCATGGTGATACTCTCTATCTTAGACACTCCCGAGAAGTTTTTTTTTCATTTGCTTCAATTCTTTTGAGACAAAGTGGAAGAAGTAAAAGGTCAGACTTGGCAAACACATCAGGTTTTTTTTTGTGAAAAACAAAAACTAAATCAAAGACATTGCCTTTTTACTCTTTTCTCTTCCTTTTCTCACCTCACAATACTGTCAGGTTGTTTTGGCGTGGACATAACAGAGAAAGCAAGAGTAAGTTATTCTGTCATCTTTCCATTTTGCAGACATGAAAGCCCATTTTTAGGTGGGGTTGGATGTGGTGGGGGTTATGGGTTCCGTGGGTGGTGGTGGTGGTGTTGGAAAGGGGCAAGGGTATCATAGCTTTCTGCTCCAGGCCTGCCAAAATGGAGGTACAAACAGGTCAGTTTTCCTGGTGCCAGGGAGAGTAGGGGGGCCAGAATCAGGTATTTAGTGTATTTAGGGCAGCCCTTACAGATGATTTTGTTTTGGGCCCCGTAAAGTCTGTGAGTGTCCCTGCCCTGCTCTATAACAAGTTTGCTTTGGAATGGAGAAGGACAGCACGATGCTTATGAACAATGCTTTTGCCTTCACACGTCAGTTTCCACATTACTTCTATCTATCTGCTGGCTGGCCAGTCACCCCTCTCCTCTCCTCTCCTCTCCTCTCCTCTCCTCTCCTCTCCTCTTGTCTCCTCATTTCTCCTCTCCTCTCCTCTCCTCTTCTCTCTCCTCTCCTCTCCTCTCCTCTCCTCTCTCCTCTCCTTCCCCTGTCCTTTCTCGTTTTCTCTTTCTCTCACCTCTACCACTTTCCTCTTGCACTCTACCACTTTCCCCTACCCTGCAGTGACTTGGCTTATCTCTTCCTCTTGTTCCATTTACCTCTGCCTCCCTCTTTCTATGGCTTTCTCTCTCTCTCTCTCTCTTTCTCTCTCTCTCTCTCTCTCTCTCTCTGACTTAATTTGCCGCTGCCTTCCTCGTTCAATGGCTTTCTCTCTCTCTCTCTCTCTCTCTCTCTCTCTCTCTCTCTCTCTCTCTCTCTCTCTCTCTCTCTCTCTCTCTCTCTCTCTCTTTCTATGTCTGTCTCTCTGTCTCTCTCCTGTTTCATTTGCCGCTGCCTCCCTCTTTCACTCTTTCAATAGCTTTCTCTCTCTCTTTCTCTCTCTCTCTCTCTCTCTCTCTCTCTCTCTCTCTCTCTCTCTCTCTCTCTCTCTCTCTCTCTCTCTCTCATTCCAACTCTCTTCATGCTAACTCTGTCCATCCCTCTCTGATCCCCAGTGAAATGGATGCGCTCAGTTCATCCCAAGGTCCCGTGTGCGTGCACATTAGCCAATACCACTCAGTGCAGCCGCCCGTCAGGAATTTAGAGGGATTGGTTTGGGTTTGGAGACGCTTAAGGCATTTGTTTGTGTGTGTGTGTGTGTATGTGTGTGTGTGTGTGTGTGTGTGTGTGTGTGTGTGTGTGTGTGTGTGTGTGTGTGTGTGTGTGTGTGTGTGCGTGTGCGTGTGCGTGTGCACATGTGTGTGTGTGTGTGTGTTTGCTTTTAGTACCAGTAATTGTGTGGTGGTTGCATGTGTGTGTGTGCGTGCACTTGTGTGTGTTTTTCTGCAAGTAAAGGGTAGTGAAAGACTGTGAGGAAATACAAAAACCTGGTAACACTTTATTTTGAATGTGTTAGATTTTCATGGATGCATGTGTCAAAAATTGACACATACATGTTGACATCCATTTGTGTGAGTGTGTGTCTCTCGTTCACGTTTTCCTTTTTTTTTGTATGTCTGCACTTGTGTATACTCTTACATATGTATGCATGTGTCAACTCAGCTGCCCTGCCTTTGTTGTCTGAAATTGCTGATGAAATTGCACTCTCCAGGCTGGGAAATACATGTGCGTGTGTATCCTCCATAGAGGTTAACTGGCAGAGAATGGAGAAACGGGCAAACGCTTTAGTGTAGGTCTCTCACGGCTGCCCCTCGTATTCACTGGCTATGATGGAAACAGTTTGGAGTGTTTGGAGAGAGAGGTAGGAAAGCGGAAGGAAGCGTAAACAGGAGAGAGAGAGAGAGAGAGAGAGAGAGAGAGAGAGAGAGAGAGAGAGAGAGAGAGAGGCAAACAGACAGAGAGACAGGTTTGTGTGTATGTGCATGTACTGTATTTGTATAAGAGATGTTTGCATACGTGTGAGAGGAGAGAGAGAATAGAGAGAGAGAGAGAGAGAGAGAGAGAATGAATGAAAGATAAATACACTAGAGGAAAACAGAGAGGCTGGTAGAGAAAGGCATGAATGGTAGGGTAGGTCCTCCTTGATGGAGAAGACTCAGTCACTCTGTGCACTTACGTAGGTTCCGTGGAAGTAATGGCAAGGTAGAGGCAGAGAACTCCATTACCATAGACACATACCGTAGGGAAGGCTGGTCTATATCTGTGCTCCATTTGATAGAGGGCAGGCCTGGGTAAGAGGTTGGGGCATCAGACTTGTAGCCCAGAGGTTGCTGGTTCGACTCCTGACACGCCAGGTTGGTGGGGGGGCAGTAATTCACCAGTGCTCTTCTCTCATCCTCCTCAATGGCTGAGGTACCCTAAGCATGGTGCTGTCCCGACACACTGCTCCCTTTGGGCACCATTTGGGGCTGCCGCCTTGCATGGGTGTGCTGTTCTACAGTACTGTATATCTGTGCTCCACTACCATAGATATGGGGAGTGTTGTTCAACTGTGGACATGCTCCACTACTTATTTCCATGGAACAGACCACCTTAAAGGCTGTTATCACTGTTTTCTCCTCTTTGCATTTAAGAAATGCTTTAAATTTACGTCTCCGTCCGTATTTTATAGATAAGCTCTGAATGACCTTCGGAAATGCTCTGCTTTATAGCATCTCAGCAGAACGTTAAAAAGCAGGGTGTGTGTTAGACATTTAAATTGCTTGTTGCGGTTAACATTCATAAGCATGTTGCTTCAAATGTGTTTCCATTGTCGCTGTTGTAGAAATTCTTACTTTGCTCTTCAGAATGCTTATAAATGTGTCATTGACTTTGTTTTGACCTCTCCAACATTCAGAATTTCTGGTTCATTCTGGTCAAACCAAAAGTAGAGAGTTCACTTTGCAACAGAGTCTCACAACAAGCTACAGCAAGTTACTTAGCAGCTACTTAAACGTTCTAGTCAGAAAAGACAATGTCAATATTAAGGAGCATACAGTACGACAAATTGGTATACTCATGTTGGCCTCAAACTATTTCAAAATCAGATATAATTTTTGTATCATCATAACAACAATCACAAACCGATGAACTTTTTGCTTATAGCAAACTTGCAGACACAACTCACAGTAGTTAGCTGTCTTAGAAGAAAAATATTTTACTGCAGTGATGAGGGGTGTTTATGGAATTCATATTTATGAAACGCTCTCTGCAGAAATTCCCACCTCATGAATTTCAAATCTCCTTCGCTTGTCCTCCACAGTCAGTCTTTCTTAATAATTATAAACACTGTGTTGAAGTATATGGAATGATAATGGGAGGTCTAGCTAATTCAGTTGTGCATTATGCATCAGCTGGGATTCAGGAGATGTTTGAAAACTTGTCCGCTAACACCCTTTGCTCTGTCTGTTGTCATGGCGGGGTGGTGGTGAACTAAGCTATTATTCTAGATGATTCCCACCTGTGGCAGCCACTTAAGGCCAGCGAGGGAATACTGTGAGAGAGAGAGAGAGGGAGAGGGGGCATCGGGGGCTGACATATCAACGCTTTCATCTTGACAGCTTGCATTGGGCCTGTTGTCGCTCAGAGAAACAAGTGTAGCGGGAAGTTGCAGCCATTATACCGTCAGGGGCCAGGGCCAGCCCCTCTCATCCACTCACAGAACTTATTGTAGTCTCAGAGCAACTAGTCTGTCGGCGAGATGCTCTGTGCATAGGGACACGTGGAACGGAAAGGATATTAGAAGAAATAGAAGAGGTTTTTATCAAATTGTTTAATATTTCAGCAAGGGAGTTTGTTGGTTAAATGGTGCTTGTCTCCACAGGGTAGAGTTTGCATCATGTTGCTCCAATATTTCTCCAATATTAGCTGTATTAGCCCTTCGTGTGCTGGTAGAATAGTAACAAAAGGGAATTAATGAGTCTATTGGCATACAGGTTATTTCATTTCGTCACCCAATTTGAAGTCCATGTCTTATTATTATAAAGGTCTGTATAGCCTGACTTTGTTAAAGGGGTACTGTAGGGAAATATCGTTGAGCCGGGTGCTTTTAGTACTGCCTTTCACAGTGTGTTTTGCATAATGGTTTCAAGAACTGGAAGGTAGCCCCTCTGGGTCTTGATGAGGGGGTCTTGAACCTCCTAGTAACATACATGTGTAATTCAGGTGTGTGTGTGTGTGTGTGTGTGTGTGTGTGTGTGTGTGTGTGTGTGTGTGTGTGTGTGTGTGTGTGTGTGTTTCCGTGTGAGTGCGTGCACATGCACGAGTGCCTGTGTGCGTGTGGGTGGCGTGTGTCCGTGTGTCCGTGTGTACATGCATGCATGCGTGTGTATGTGGGTGCGTTTGCATGCATGCATGTGTATATGCTTACATGCGTGTGTGTGTGTGTGTGTGTGTGCGTGTGTGTGTGTGTGTGTGTGTGTGTGTGTGTGTGTGTGTGTGTGTGTGTGTGTGTGTGTGTGTGTGTGTGTGTGTGTGTGTGTGTGTGTGTGTATGTGTGTGTGTGTGTGTGTGCGTGCGTCTGACTGAGTGTGTGTGACGCGTGCGATGCGTGTGTGTTACTGTGTGTGTGTGTGTGTGTGTGTGTGTGTGTGTGTGTGTGTGTGTGTGTGTGTGTGTGTGTGTGTGTGTGTGTGTGTGTCTGACTATGCGTGTGTGACGCGTGCGATGCGTGTGTGTTACTGTGTGTATGTGTTTGTGCGTGCATGTACATGCGTGTGTGTGTGTGTGTGTGTGTGTGTGTGTGTGTGTGTGTGTGTGTGTGTGTGCGCTTGTAGATGTGTGTGTGTGTGTGTGTGTGCGTGTGTGAAAGGGAGAGGTGGCAGGTGCCCAGGTGAAAAACCCATATACTTAAAGTGTACTTTTTTTGACCGTACTTAGTACAAAGTGTACTATTTTCGGCGATTTAAAGTGCGCTTCATTGCACTATTAGTGCGCTGAAGCACTACTAAAGCAGTACTTCAGCACACTTGCAGCACACTGAGGATGCTAAATTGGCACCGCTTTTGGACAACTTTAAGTGCACTACAAGCATACTTTTGAAAGTATGCTCCAAACACGCTTTTCATGCATTCGTATGGCAATAATAGTGTGCTTGAGTACACTTCTATAACATTTTATTGTTACTAGAAGTACAATAAAAGTATATTAACTTCATGCTTCTTTGGACTACATTGGAACATTTTAAGTATGTAAAAAGTATATCATATTAAGTATTGTAAATATATAACAGGTATGCTTGAAGTATACTTACAGTACACTCCCAAGTACAACGAATAATATAAATGTAATACTACAATCCATGCCGGTGCTCAGAGCTTGTACATTACACACAGCCACATGTCACAGTAGTGATACAGTATGCATGCCTAGCACGACTGACATTTACAGTCATTACATTGTTACAGAGATTTCAGATATACATTTCACTTTATATCATTCTTGTTACACCTTTCTACAGTTGATCATTTGAATTGATCATGAATGGTGACCCTTGATTCATTGTTTGAACAACTAGTTCCAACTTACCTCTCACCATGATATCATGGGAAGTGTGAGTCTATATATACCAGAACATATACGTGACCATCATAATGACGGTGGGAACATGGCCATTTTTTTGTGTACCACTTTAAAATGTTAAAACTCCTACAATAAATGCAGAATATAACAATGAGTAATATTTTCATGCAAACCAAAGATATTCCTTAGAGGTAAATGGATTTCTGTTTGAGAATTTTAGCTCCAAAAAGTGCATTGCATGATGGTACATGCATGGTGATGCATGATGGGTAAATGCACTTTGTGTAAGCACGCTTTGAATATATTTGGATGAAGCACAATCATGGTGCACTTAGAAAAAGTATACTTCCAATATGTTAAAGTGATTTACTTTAAAGCGCACTATAGAAAATCACACTTCGAAGTCACTTGGGTGAAGTATAATCAAAGTGCACTTGAAAAAAGTGCAATTGCAATATGTTATTAAAAAATACACTTTTAGTAAGTTCACTATTAGAACACTATTAGTATATTCCTCTAAATACACTTTAGCCAAACATCTTCTAAGTGCACTTTATGTATGGTTCGCAAAGTGTACTTTCTTTGAGAGCAACTTAATTACATCTACTTTTAAGTACACTTTAAATAAGCATATTGTAAACATACTTTTTCTTAGCACAAAAAGTGTGAGTGCGCTTTTAACATGCTAAGTACACTTCAGTCGTGCTTTTATTGTACTAAATTGAACCACTTTTTCACCTGGGTGGTGATGACAGCTCCTGTGCTCTTCAGTCTCCTGAGCTT
>NC_085862.1:48392679-48402679 GCF_034702125.1 Engraulis encrasicolus | reverse complement strand
CCTCTAAAGGTTCTCTAAGGAACCTTGGGGTTTTCTCCAGAGCTTTTAGGTTCCTTTGAGAACATTTATGGTTTGTTAGAGAACATTTAAGGTTCATTAAAGAACATTTAGGTTCCATTACAATCCACTTGATGGTTCATTGAGGAACCTTCAGATTTTTAGAGTATAGTTTCCTTAGTCTGCTGAAGCAATATATTACACTGTACTATCTGTGTGGCAGTAGTATGAATTAATGCAATAATGCAATAATGAATGAATGAATGAATGAATGAATGAATGAATGAATGAATGAATGAATGAATGAATGAATGAATGAATGAATGAATTGATTGATTGATTTGATATCTTGATAATAAAAATAGAACAGCAAACTGAACCATATATTACAAGAAAAAAAATATTCATGGATAACACAAAAAAGCCCTAACACTTTCCATTGTGGTCCTTATGTGCCATACTTGGTCGCACTAGTGCTGTCATTGTGGAGTTTCCGTGCTGCCGTGCTGCTGTGCTGCTGGTAGCTTAGAGAACATGGAGGTGGCAGTGAGGTTACACGCACACGCACACACACACACACACACACACACACACACACACACACACACACACACACACACACACACACACACACAACTGCTCTCTCGAGTGAGACGCTGGCTGGCGTCGAGCCGTGGGGCCTTGCCGCCAGTTCGGGTGTGGGCTTGTGGTGCGTTGTGTTTATGGCGTGTTGTATTGTGTTGTGCTGCGACGCGAAAGCCCACAGCCCACTGAGCTGTCCTATTGTCTTTGACAGACAGCCAGCCAGCAGACAGCCACAGTAGCAGTGCAGTAGCAGATACAGATGCCAGGCTGACATGCTTGAGTGAGACTGAAGGGGGTGGGGTGGGGGTGGGGGGGTTGGTGCCCGGGACTACCAGCGAGGGCCCCCTTGCGTAGCGTGACTGCCTTGCTCGACTTCATCAGAAATATGCACATGTGTGTCAAGCCTGTCTGTCTGTCTGTCTGTCTGTCTGCCTGCCTGTCTGTCTGCCTGGAGTGTCTGTCTGTCTGTTGGTCGGGGAGTCGGGTGGCATACTGTAACTCCAGGCCCTGCTGTGGAGGGGGTAGCTACCCCTGATGTGCCTGTTGTGAGTCAATGCTATTGCAGGGAGAGGTCTCCTTTTCTGATGTCTTAACTTGTGGATGAATGTGTTGCTGGGGAGAGTGAGCAAGTGAGAGAGAGGGAGCGAGAGAGAGAGAGAGAGAGAGAGAGAGAGAGAGAGAGAGAGAGAGAGGCTTCTTGTCAACCACACACAGAGGCCCCATACTCTTCCTAATCATCTGTAAAGAATCTATTGAGTTAGCAATCAGCGGCTCGCACCTCAGGAGAGTGAAAGCAATTATGGAGAAACAGATGAAAGGTGGAGGGGAAAAAAGACGAGTGCTGTTGTGGGTATACCGGGGACCGCCGGCATCAGCCTAGGACGGATGCAGGCAGGCAGGCAGGCTCTTCCGAGAACTGTACCGTCGTCAACTCGTCCCTGTATCACCACCGCTGGCATCTCAACGCGTGACTTGACTCAACTCATCTCTCGTCACCTCTATGAGGCTGTTTTGATGCTCAGACGTTGTGTGGCAAATGTGTCTGGTTTCTTCTTCTTCTTCTTCTTCTTCTTCTTCTTCTTCTTCTTCTTCTTCTTCTTCTTCTTCTTCTTCGTCACCTGCTCCTCCTCCTTCTTCAACTTCTTCATCATCCGCTTCTTCTTCTTCTCCTTCTTCTTCTTCTCCTATCTACTCGTTTTCCCTCTCTTTACCTCAGTCTCTCTGCATACGCTTAATGTCTGTCAGCAGCAGCCTCCCTTGTAAACATCTACTTCACACGGCTAAAATGACAGCATCTGCGTAGTTAACAGATCTCCTTGGCGGGTAGAGATTTCCTGTCTGCCATTACAGGGGAGAGGAGAGGGAAAAAACACACACACAGAGGATGAGAACGAAAAACACTGAAATCTTGTTTGATGCTCTTCAGGAGATCTTGTTCAGCCCTGGCTGGAAAATAATAGGCCGTCTTCTTTTCTTTACAGCTCGCTGTCTACTTGTGGTTCCTTTCCGCCGTCTTTGTTTTTTTCCAGCAGATAGACACACAAGCTAATATATTTGCCTGATTTTTTTGTCTATTTGTGCTAACACCTTTTGATGCTGCAATTTATGGCTTGCTAATAAGATGTAGCATTATTTTTTATTGGATTTGTATCCTCTGCGAAATATTTACTTTTTTTTCCCTTCTTCTTCTTTTTCAGCACAGGCGCCAAGGCCACTTGATGTAGCTTTTGCGAAATATTTTTTTGGATTTACCTCGTGTATCCTCTGCGAAATATTTGCTTTTCCCCCTTCTTCTTCTTCTTCTTCTTCTTCTTCTTCTTCCTCTTCCTCTTCTTCTTCTTCTTCTTCTTCTTCCTCTTCTTCTTCTTCTTCTTCTTCTTCTTCTTCTTCTTCTTCTTCTTCTTCTTCTTCTTCTTCTTCTTTTTCATCTTCTTCTTTTTCATCTTCTTCTTCTCCCTCAGCACAGCCGCGATGGCCACTTGATTTAACTTATCCCCGTGTCGCCCCCATTCATTCATTCCGGAAGAGAGAGCGGCCGGCGCTCTCAGCAATTATTTGCCTGGCTTCAGTTTTTACTGTTTCTGTGTGATGCCTTGCCACAACAATGAAGTTTTATCCCTGCTGTCAGCACCCTTCTCTCCCTCTTTCAGCCGCCTAAAATACTCCCTGTCTACTTCATTTGCATCTCGCAAATTGGCTGCATCTGGCCTTTTTTGTGACAAAAGGGGGGGGAGTTAATCAAAATAGCTGGGGCTGGCGCTTTTTGAATCGCTTCCCCCTCCGCACATATAACATGCGTAACATACACACAGACACACAGGCATGTGGGCAAACATATAATATGCACTCAACACATACAGTATAACACGCACTAACACACATGCACGCACACACACACACACACACACACACACACACACACACACACACACACACACACACACACACACACACACACACACACACGCACACGCACACACAGACACACATACACACAGACACACAGGCATGTGGGCAAACATGTAATATGCACTCAACACATACAGTATAACACGCACTAACACACATGCACGCACGCACACACACGCACACACAGATACACAGACACACACACACACACACACACATCGGTAAAAAATGCTGCTTGTTTTCCGTATGGCAGGGTCTCATGTACCCAGCACTACAATAGAGCAGGAGCACGTAATTAAAATCCTATTCATTTGTATGTCATTTTAATTTGCCTTTTTATATATTTACATACAGTGTATACTGTATGGTTCAGCTCTAAGAGCGGCAAGCTCATCTGTAAATTGGCTGGAATTAACTGTTTTTTTGATGAATCCTGCAGTTTTATGTCACAACACAGGCCTCCCCTCTAATTCGTTTTTCACGGTAATGGTCCATCTATTGTGTAATAACAGCCCGTGATAGCCATTCAGCGACAAATGTGGTGGTGTGATATTCAAAGTAGTGGCGGCTCTCTCCGCACAATGTGCCACGCGGCTGGTGGGTGAGTGGATGTCCGTGTGGGTGGGTGAGTGCTCAGGGGGTCGGGCAGGGCAAGCGCAGCCCAGCAAGTGCCCCTGGTCCTGGGTAAGCAATCTCTCCGTGCTCCCCCCATCCTCCATTCGTCAGCTCATAATGTTGATCTATAATTATTGTCCCGCTCATAACTCTACCCAGAGCCAACCTTCAGTGCAAAAGAACAGTGGAATAAAATAGAAATGCTCTCTCCGCACTGCACTGCACCGCACCGCACCGCATGGAAGTGAGACCTGCTCAGGCCTAGCCACAACAAATTAACAGATAAATCTCGTCACCTTCCGGATGGCTGAGTTAAAATCAACTGTTTATGTCGTCACCCCCCTCCCCCCCCCCTCTTCTCTTCTCTTCTCTTCTCTTCTCTTCTCTTCTCTTCTCTTCTCTTCTCTTCTCTTCTCTTCTCTTCTCTTCTCTTCTCTTCTATTGTCAGCCTGCGGGCCGTAGCACACTTCTATGACAGAGCTTTCATTTTTATGCGTGCACGATTTTGTGAATCGAACAGCTTCATAGAAAAAGGTGGATGTAAATTGTATATCTGCACAATTTCACGTTTTTGGGGGGTTTCACTGCTCTTTTTGACTTCATGCCCAGAGTAGTTATTATTTTAAGTGTGTTTTTAAGGTCTGTTTTCTACATTGTTTTCATGCAGTTTATCATACATTTATTTGTAAAGGAAATCAGTGAAAGCAGTGTTGCCTCTGGATTAAAGCACGCCTTGGTGGATGCACCTTATCCTAACAGTTGTAAGCAGGATAAATTTGATAAAATGCATGGTAGATGGTCCATGTATTTCATATAATTTGCGTTGCTTATAAGCAACCAAAACCACTCTCGCCATAGTGTTCAATTTAGGTGCCGTATGTTCTGGAAAATAGTCAAAGTGTAACCAATTAAGATATTCTACAGTACGTCTGTTCTTACTTCTGGCGAAAATATTTCTCCTGCTTTTTTCAAGCCCCACCGAACTCAACGCTGGCTTCCAGGGGCTCATTAGCCGTGGCATTAGGCCTTGGTGTGGTTCCATGGCCTCTGAAGCATTGTGTCGGCGCTTCGCTTCTGCACCAGGGCGGCTGAGCAGCGGTGTTTAGCAGTGCAGACCGTGCCAGGCCACTAATGGAGAGATGGCGGTGAGGGGAGGGGGGGGGGGGGGTTGGGCTGGGCTATCTGTGGCTTTAATTAAGCCCCACTCAAGCGAACGAAGCTCCAACTACCAGCCAGCCAGGTCTGTGAGAGAGATAGAGAGAGAAAGAAAGGGGGGGGGAGAAGGAAGGAAATAGGAACAGAAGAGGGAATGAGAGGTGATGGGCTGATGGGAGCCTGTGCCTAGGACCGAGAGTCTGAGAGGCTGATCTGCTGATTTGAGCCTGCTTGCCTGCATGCCTGCCTGCTAGCCTGGCCCGCTAACAGTCCCACAACACTCCCCACCTCCACTCCCCTCCCGTCCACCTCCACCTCCACCTCCACTCCCCCGCAACACCCTGCATCCTGTGACACCCCAACCGTTTGGGTCGTATGCCAGCCAAAGTCCTTGAGCGTGCCCTCCTCCCCCACCCCTCATCCCTCCGCTCTCCTACCCCCCTTCCGCTGGAGCTTGTCTCTGTTATCACAGCCCTAATTACTGCCGCACTCCATCCCAGGGTGACTTTAACTGCCACCACCGGTGTCGGGTTTGTACAGTAAAACACGCAGGCAAGTCCCCCCTATAGCCTGGCATCAGCAGAGCGGCAGTAGCGGCAGTAGCGGCAGTAGCGGCGGTAGCGGCGACATTTCTTTTTTTTTGCTGCTACTATATACGGTTGGTTCATTCCTCTTCTTTAATTAATGGACTTCTTCAAGCTTCAGTAGCGCGCAGCGTTAATAGCTCCTGATACAGTACAGCCTTGCCTGACCAAGGAACCTTGGCACGCCGCGTCATGCCGCACCGCACTGTACCGTGGAAATCAGACACCAGCATCGCTTTTTTGATCCAAATATGAGCGCCTGGGTTTACTGAGCTATGGCGGCTGTTGCTAATTCATTTTTGTTGTTTGTTTATTTATTTTTGTTAATTTGTTTTTGTTTCATTTTTTCTTCAATGTTTCTCTCTCTTTCTCTGCCTCTCTCTCTCTTATCTGTCTGTGATCTTCTCTCTCTGTTTCTGTCTCTCTCTCTCTCTGTTTCTGTCTCTCTCTCTCTCTCTCTCTCTCTCTCTCTCTCTCTCTCTCTCTCTCGCTCTCTCTCTTTAGAGGTCATGGTCTGATGCTCCAGTCCCTCCCTACCGTGAACCTTTCAACCGTGCAGGCCCTCCTCTACACGCTGGCACGTGAGGCAGCATCTGTGCCTCTCTTTCGTCAGCTGCCTGCTCTCTCGCTCCCTCGTTCTCTCTCGCTCCCTCGTTCGTTCGCCTCCCGTGTCATCTGAGCTGTTAGCTAATGCTCTCCGTTCCTGTCGTCATGTGCCGTGCCATTTGGGAGCTGCCGTTTGTGTGTTGTGTGCCTTTTTGCATGGGACTCGGGGACTGACACTCTCTCTCATGCTCTCTCTCTCTCTCTCTCTCTCTCTCTCTCTCTCTCTCTCTCTCTCTCGCTCTGTCAACGCCCCCATTTTCCACCTCCCCACCCACACACCCCACACCCCCACACCTCCTCTCCTCTGGGCTCCAGGTCAGGCGTAAAGGTTTTGAAGTGATCATGTGATATTAATGCCGGCGATGAGCTTAAATCAAGGGTGTCCTGGTAATCAGAGATAGCAGCTCTGAGCTCAGTCAGGTGTGCTAGTGGGAGCGGCACGCAGAGCTGCGGTCCCACTGCGGGTTGCCTGGCCTGGAAACAGTGTTTCGAAACTATTGCCTTCGGTAGCGTGAGCTCACCTACCGCCATAGCCAAGTGTTATTGATGGGGAGCAGGGACGCTTACAGCTTTGCCCAGGCCCGGGGACAAAGTCATCTGAAAGGGCCCCCCACACCCAAGGCATACAATGTAATGGGAACAAAATTTGGGGGTCCCTCCTCTCCCTGGGCCCAGGACAACTAACCCCTATTGTTCCCCCACCTGTTGGCTTTCCCTGTTGGGGAGCGATGGAGGGTTTCTTTTCTTTTTTTTAACTTTCGTTTGTTTGATTTGTTTTGCCTTTCATCTCAATGTGTGTGCAACACCCATCTTTGATGTTACAGTAATGCCAAACACTCCCTATGCACTTTCATATGTTTGATTTAGACTTTAAAAAAAAACATTGCATGCCCATCAGGGATGCTGCGTACCCCTGGCTGCTTATGGAGGCTGTCGAGGCCCCGTGCCCCCATCCACTGCACCACACCGCACCGCGGGGGGGGCATCATGAGATGGTGCAACGGGGTTGATCACATGTGGAGGGGCAGCAACCCTGTTTCCACAGTCACACACACACACCTGCACAGCTGCACACACATACAGTACACATATACCAACACACACACACAAACAGATGCAGACACTCTCACACACACACACACATGCACACACACATGCACACACAGTACACAGTCTATGATTGTGGTGATGGGCTTCCATGGTGTGCGGCGAATGGTGCGTTGGTGGTGGGCTGCACATTGATCACCCTAGAACCCCTGATGTGACACACACGCGTGCACACACACAAACACACACACACACACACACACACACACACACACACACACACACACACACACACACACACACACACACACACACACAGGCAGACAGGCATACATACAAGGACTCAAGCCGTGACACAGCATACACACACACACACACACACACACACACACACACACACACACACACATACACATACACACACACACTCACTCACACACACTCACGCACGCACACACACACACAGCACACGCATACACACACACACCACACGCACACGCACACACTACACACTACACACATGCTAGGACTCCAGCAGCACTGACTGCGGTGACAACTGCTGCCACATGAGCTATGACATTCAGGCTGCCACCGTCTCAGATTTGTCACCAAAATGAGCTACTGTACACACACACACACACCCATACACATACACATATGCGTGAACACACACACACATACACATTCGCTCGCGCACACACACACATTCACTCTCTCAAACACACACACACACACACACACACACACACATTCACTCTCTCAAACACACACACACACACACACAACCCTCCTCTCCCACCCCCTGTCTATCCACCTCCCCCTGTGTCCATGTAACATCAGGAAAGCAGCGTGCTCCCTCTCCCTGTTTTGTCTCATCAAGCCCAGATGCCCTGATGAGCAACAGCCATGAGAGGCCATCAAGAGTACAGCATGACCCTTCGCAGGGAAGCCGACAAGGGGGACAACAGGGTTAGTTGTCCCAGGCCCGGGGAGAAGGGGGGCCCAGAATTGGCTCCTCATTACATTGAATGCATAGAGTGAGGGGGCGGCCTTTCAGATGACTTTGTCCCATGCCCAGCCAAAGCTGTTATCGTCCCTGACCCTTCATCCTCCATCCGTCCGCCCGGCCAGCCCAGGCACAAGTCAATAAATCCTCAATGCCATCGCCTGCATAGCGCAACAACAAGGGCAACAATGGAGGATAAGATGGCGCTGCACAATACATGACCGTAGGCCTGATAAGAAAAGAGAGAGGGATGAGGGGACGGTGGAGGAGGAGGAGGAGAAGAAGGAGAAGGGGAAGGGGAAAGTAAAAGAAAGACAGAAAGAAAGAAAAAAAATGTGGTTAGATAAATGGCGAGGCCGCTGTGTAATTAGAATGCATTGGCTCCGTAATCAGTTCTGACGATGTGGAGGTAAGCACTTTGATAATTCCCCCGCGCTGGTTGACCTTCAGAGCACCGCGAGCCAGGCAGCTCGTCTGACGGAGTGTTCTCTAGGACTAGGACTCCCGGCTCCGTTCATATGGGGGCAGCTGAACTGTCACAATTTGGCAATTTTCTCTCCTCTTTTCCCCCCATATCCCTCCTCTCTCCCTCCTTCCCTTCCTCCCCCCTCTCTTTCTCTCTCTCTCTCTGTCTCTCTCTCTCTCTCTCTCTCTCTCTCTCTCTCTCTCTCTCTCTCTCTCACTCTCTCTCTCTCTCTCTCTCTCTCTGTCTACACTTTTTTTCTCAAAGCTGTCATGGACCTTGTCATGACAAAATGTGACAGACTGCGTCAGACTGCTGCTGCTCGACACCGCTCATGTACTCATTGGAGAGCCGAAATGTTGTTTCTCTGTTGTGTTTTCTTGCCACACTGTGATGATTGATGCAAGTGATGTTGAGTCCACGGCACTGTGTACTGTGTATTGTGCACTGAGTTTTCTGGCGTCCCCCACTCCCCCCTCTGTAAGCTTTAACACTGTGTCCTGAGGTAAAAATGGTGCCGTGTGATTTTGGAGGGGGTGCGCCGGGCGTTAATGGCTTCGCTGCTCTGCTATAGGTCTTTTGGGTCCGTAGTCGTTCCCTTATGGACGGCTGAGAGTGGCAGTCCAAGGTTCTGCGGTTGACGAGTGACAAATTGCTCTGTGTGTGTGTGTGTGTGTGTGTGTGTGTGTGTGTGTGTGTGTGTGTGTGTGTGTGTGTGTGTGTGTGTGTGTGTGTGTGTGTGTGTGTGTGTGTGTGTGTGTGTGTGTGTGCGTGCGTGTGTGTGAAGTACAGTACTTCGGTGTCGCTGAATGATCCTGAATCAATGTTCAATCACTATTTTTTCTTTTAATGGAATTCTGAGAAACTTTGGTTCAAATGCCGAAGAGCTTTTTCTTTTCTCACTTACTTGTAGAGAGCAAAATCAAATTAGATCTAAAATCAAAGTCTGCTCTTGTACGCTGTAGTCAGGTTAAAGAAATTCAATGCCCATACTGACTTGCTGTGTTATAGGCAGTTTATTTTTCATTCCAGTTGAGCACAAGTCATCTATGTCTGTTACACAGTTAGAAAAACTAAAGCCAGATGCCAGACACCTAGATGATAGCTTTCTACCAGATACTACCCACGTATATATGATATATACATACAATATATTATCAACCCCTCAAAATATTCGGTAACACTTTATTTTAGGGATACATCTATTAGCACTAATACATACAATATTAATGTCTTAGTAAGTAACTTGTAAGGCATGTACTAAGCAAAATCAGACGGTTGTTAGACATTTATTCGCAAATGTCTTGTCCATGCACAATAAGGGATTTATTACCAATATAACCTTAGTAAGGACCTAGTAGACCTAGATTTCTATTTATGAGTAAGCAGTAAGGGTCAGAATACAATGTGTATAAACTCCTGGTACACTGTGTGAACAAACCCTGAACAGTGTGAAAACAGATGTGGAATAAGGGTCCCTATTCTAAAGTGATGCATTGCTCAGCCCAGATGGCTTAGGGCCCCCGCACTACC
>NC_085862.1:48372679-48387679 GCF_034702125.1 Engraulis encrasicolus | reverse complement strand
GTGCGTAGCGTGGAGGAAGGAGGAGGAGACTTCAACTCCAGCAGTGGTGTCTCAACGCAGACCCACATCGCCGCACCGCCGGCACACACATTAGTCTACTCCAACATCTCTCTAGAGGGGTGAGTGGCCATGAATATATACACATACCTACACATGCACACACACACGGACACACAGGCACGCATACACACAAACGCACGCACCTACGCACACACCTACGCGCGCATACACACACACACATACACACACACACGCACAAACACACACACGCACAAACACACGCACAAACACACGCACACACACACACACAAACACACGGAAACACACACACACACACGAAAGAGATAGATTGCACTCCTTGGTTCGTACTCCTGTGCATCTGTTGTGCTATCATTTCCATCTCTTTTTACTTTAAAAGCATCCTTCTCAGCAGAGCGTTTGGCTATCGCATTAACTGAGGACCCAACCTTTTGAAAGAGACCCTGCAATTGTGCTTACATTATTATTATTACTGTGGGGTTTGTTTTTTTTCTGCAGAGGGCATTTTATTCAAATGAAGGGGTGTCCAGTCTGCTCGTTGAAACGCAGATGTGTTCTGTATTCCACCACAGCCGCCCACTCCTGTGCAAAAATATACAAATAAAAAACAGAGAGAGACAGAGCGAGAAAGATAGGGAAGGAGGGAGAGGGAGAGGGAGATTAAAAATGGACTGTCTGGCAACCTCTGTTGCTATTCACCCATGCACAGAATCAGGGCCGCTCACAGCTTCGGTCGAGCCCCGGGCAAAGTCATCTGGAAGGGCCCCCTCACTCAATAAATACAAGTAATAGATGGGTTCTAATTTTTTTTCACTTGGCTGCGCACAACTCAACCTCTGATTGTTGTAAACCGCTGTCGGTCAAAAAAAATAGCTCTCGTGGTTAGCTGCCAGTGTCTTGCCCCTCCTCACAACACCGTGTTTATAAACAAAAGTAAAAACATGTATAGGACCTAGGGATGGGCATACAGTGAAAATTTCTTCGTCGATCGTCGGGAGAATTAATGATTAATATTCGGTTAACCATTAACATTTTTATATTAAAAACAGCACATATTTATGCCCACCATGCCCTATACTTGTATACAATGCATTGCAGTGAGGACGTGCACTAATAACCTACATTCAAGTTTTTTTGGGTTTTTTTAACGATTCATCGGCGAAAATTAATTTCCTCGACTAAATGTTTAATGATCAATCATCGGTTAATCGGTTAATTATGCCCATCCCTAATAGGACCCCAATTCTGGGATCCCCCCTACTATCCTTGGGCCCTGGACTACTGACCCATTTGTCTCCCCCCTGTCGACTTCCCTGCAAGGCAACGCAAATACCACCAGTGGGCAGCTATGCTAGTAACAGCCACATGGCTCCCCGTAGGATGTACTCTGTCCTTAATGAACTGATCAGGATTTTTGTCTTTAGTCGTTTCTTTGGTTTGCTTACTCTCAGTCATGCATTAAATATTTATGGAAGGTTTTTTTGTTGGCTCCTCCTTGACTTCAGAGTATACATGTAGCATTGGAAAGGAGTTCATGGAGGGAGGAAGGTGTGTGTGTGTGTGTGGGGGGGGGGGTCCATCCACATCTAGACCAACAGGTTTGACTAGTGACTAGTGGTGCTGCAAAAGATGTAATTGTCCAAATGTCAAAGTGTTGAGTGTCCCTCTGTCTGAGCACCTTCTTTATTTTTTTGTGATGGTACTGTATGTTAGAGCAACCAGATATCTGAGATTAAACCCTGGGACATTATCAAATAATGTAAAGTCCACAGACCCACTGTAGCCTACGTCATGTGCAAACCCTTAAAATACCAAACCAACCTGCAGCCCAGCCGACCAAATGACCAAAATTGTGGCATTTACAATCACTGCACGCACGTGATGAAAAAATCTTCCATGTTGTCCTTCTACTGTACCACAGGTGACTTCACAGAACAGCTCAACCACAGTACCTGTTCTGACTGCAGCTGATTAAGAGCTTGTAGGATCCAAATTGTAATGGGGTTTTTACTTTCTGAACCTGGGTTTGATACCTTTGGATATCTTCCAAGATACACATCTATACCGTAGGTAGCTGTAGATAGCTAATGTTTTAGCAAAAAACCACACACAGATGTCCACTGCTCTGCAGTTGATATCATTAGGTAGCTAATGCTTTAGCTACAGGACGAAGTGAGGTTTTCTTACTATTTTTCTATACTATTTCACTGGGGTCTGACCAACAACAACAACAGGCACCATCTCTGAAAACCATCAGCGCAGTCAATAGCCTACATCGTCTGCTCTTGAAGGAGTTTAGCTGGAGGGCAATGTACGATGTTGACCTTCTGGCAAAGGAAGGAAATGTGGAACCCTTAATATGACCTATGACCCATGACCTCTTCGTGTAACCCTTTGACCCAGTGGCCCCCATGGTTGTCTGCCCTGTGGGGGGAGGAGGAGGAGGTGGGGGGTACTGTCTTTATATATAAACAGGGCCACTGACAGTTTTGGCTGGGCCCAGGACAAAGTCATCTAAAAGGGCCCCCTACCCAATACGTACAATGTAATGAGAAATCAATTCTGGGCCCCATCTGTCCCTGGGCCCGGGACAACTGTCCCCTTTGTCCCCCCCCTGTCGGCTTCCATATATATAAATGTGCCCCTCAGTCTCCATCAGGCTCCGCTGGTTCTCTCCACACGCCTGCGGCGCTGTGCTCGGTTTGCTACTACAACCAGCCCATGTGGTAGAGCCCTCAGCGGTGCGCAGAAGGGGTGATAAAACACATCCGGCACAAATGTCCCCAAGAAAAAGAAATGGAGATGAAGAGAGAGGAGAAGAAGAATTGGGAGGAGAACATGAGCTGGGGCTTGAATAATATCACTGTATCAGCACAAGTCTCCCTTCAGGCTGGCTAGATTGTGTTGTGGTCTCTGTGGTTTCCCTGTTGCGGCTCTCGGTGATTGTGTATCGGTGTGGCACAGAGGAGCATTGTTGGATGCCGCTATCGCTAAAGCACATCTCCGGCACTGTTGACTTTTCACCGCCGGAGAGATGACACCGCTTGAAAGGGGACGAGCAGCCCTTTTGTAACGTCTCATCTAATGGCATAACGCTATATATTTGTTCTTTTTTTCTCTCCTTCTAACACACGAGACGGCGAGAATGGGATGCAAATTAATGATAAACACGCCTGTCACCGCTGGCGAGGAGTTGCACAACGCCTGGCCTCAATGTGCCTAATCAAACACAAGCGTTTTGCCAGATAAACTGCCACTTGAAATGCATATGATAATGTGATTTGTTTACCCCCAAAAATGGCATTTCATTCAGCTGATGTGAATAGACCTGCTCCTGGTAATGCCGCAGACAGACAGGTTTGATGGTTGATGTGTTTTTCAGATAGCGACAGGTGTCTCTGTCACCACAGCAGAGGAAGCTACTGTCTGGTGGCGACGAGGGTTTGATTTCATTTTTTTTTTTTTTTAAGGGCAACAGTGCCCCCTGCTGGGCGGTACGTGTCCTGCATCAAGGAAAGAGATAGAGAGAGAGTCAGTGAGTGTGTGAGTGAGTGAGAGAGAGAGAGAGAGAGAGAGAGAGAGAGAGAGAGAGAGAGAGAGAGAGAGAGAGAGAGAGAGAGAGAGGTCGCATGAGAGAGACAGAGAGACACAGAGAGAGAGTGAGTGAGTGAGAGAAAGAGAGAGAGAGAGAGAGCACTTTAAAATCCCATTGGCAGAGGGAGAGAGAGTTGTTGAAGGGAGACAGACAGGCACAGCAGGGGGGCAGGCCGGCAGGGAGGAGGAGGTGCAGGGAGCACCACCCTCTTCTGCAGGAAGTGTGGACATTTTGGAAGCCATGGCTTGAGGTGTGTTGCTGGAATGGAGGCAACCGAGGCGCTAGAGAGAGGGTGGAAGAGGAGGGTTGAGTAGAATGGAATATTTTTGGTGGCACTGAGCAGGAGATAGAGATGGAAAAGGAACTAGTGCTAGAGGAGGAGGGTGGAGGAGGGTGGAGGAGTGGAGTGGATGTGTGTCTGCATTGAGAGGTGGGGTGGGGGTATGGGGGGCATTTAAATAATCCCTATTTCAACAGGACGTGTTTGCTGCGGTTGATATGTGCCTCCAGCCATGTCTGTGCTCTGTCTCTCTCTCTCTCTCTCTCTCTCTCTCTCTCTCTCTCTCTCTCTCTCTCTCTCTCTCTCTCTCTCTCTCTCTCTCTCTCTCTCTCTTTCTCAATGTGTGTCACACACCAGCTCAAAGTACACATAGTAAACGCACACACACACACACACACACACACACACACACACACACACACACACACACACACACACACACACACACACACACACACACACACACACAGATCCACATAGAGGCACAGTGTATTTGCCTGGGGTCAATTAGTGTGGGAGAATAGTAGCACCATGGGTGGAGGATGGAAATATCCGGCAGGATTTCAGTGACTTTTCCAAAGGGATTTGTGCTGGGGGATTACACACATATAGATCTAAATCCAAATTGTTTTATTATTGTGATTACTATTATTATTGTTATTGCTATTATTCGACAAGGTCATCTGAATGCAGGCAAGTTATTATGTTTTATTGTTCCACAAGGTCATCTGTGTGATGGATGGCAAGGGATGCTGAGAATACACTGGATGCTGAATAGTGATGTGTATTGGGTTAGGTATTGTTGTAGAGTGCATAAATAAATGCAGTGTTAACACTTCGGGACAAAATACACTCTAGAAGGTTTGTAGAGCAATGGAAAAACGTACTCCGCGCTACTAGTTGACAATCCGATGCAACCAGCGTAGGACCAGACATTAGTGAAAAGGGAAGAAATCTGATGACACACGGATGTCTTTTCAGTTATTTCTTATTAATTTACAATGGATTAGACTAACGTTTCAATAAAGCGTCTTCATCAGAGTACTACACTCTAGAAAGTGTTAAATAGACTCTTATTGTTGAAGTAACACTGCTTTTTTGTTTACTGTGTTACAGAGAAGGTTCAAAAAATATTGCTATTGCTATTATTCGACAAGGTCATGTGAATTCAGTCAGGTTATTAGTGTTATTGTTCCACAAGGTCATCTCGCTGATGGATGGCAAGTCTAATACAATATATTTGATGCTGAGAGGAGTAATATGTGTTGGGTTAGGATTTGTTGCAGAGCACAATAAAAAAACTGCAGTGTTAATGCAACCCTCTGGGACCAAATACACTCTAAAAGTTGTTAGATAAACTCGCTAAGTGTTGAAATAGCACTGTGTTTTTTTTAATATGTTGTTCCTGTGAGTGTTCAAAAATTGGAGGCTCCCAATGCTGTTGTAATTAGTGCTATTTCTTGCTTTTCTTTTTTCTTTTTTTCCTTTGCTCAAGTCACCGTGCCAGTTTCCAGATGGTAGTGCTTCTCTCACCATTTCAGTTCAAGTCTAGTTTGGGCTTTCCAAGTCTTTTTTCCTCCCCACAGTATAATGTGGCATTTGGTTTAGGCTTTTGGCAATTTCTCTCCAGCTCTACGGTACAGTATATCCCCCTGAGTGGCAGTCTCGTTTGTGTTGTTAATGGTTCCCATTAAGCATGCCACTTTAACTGGTTTCAATGGCTAAGAAGCATTTGTTGGATTCAGATTGGGTTGCTCTGTCGTGGCGGTAAGGGTTTTTTTTCCCTGGCCAACACGAGAAGAAAAATGTGACAAGGAGATGAGTCAACGAGGGCCAGCAGGTTAGGGGAGGGAAATGTGGGGCATCCAATTTTCCAGCCAAGCTCTGGAACATTTTGGGAAATTGGAGGTCAGACGCGGAACGCTTCACACAATCCAAGTTGCCGCCAAGAAGAGGACTCTCGAGGATCCGTCAGTAACAGAGAGGAGGGGGAGGAGGAGGAGGAGGAGGAGGGAGGTGTAGGGGGAGAGAAAGAGAGAAATAATTAAAGCCGAGGGAAATTCAAGGTGTGTGTGTGTGTGTGTGTGCATGTGTGTGCGTGTGTGTGTGTGTGTGTGTGTGTGCGTGTGTGTGCGTGTGTGTGTGTGTGTGTGTGCGTGTGTGTGCGTGTGTGTGTGTGTGTGCGTGTGTGTGTGTGCGTGTGTGTGCGTGTGTGTGTGTGCGTGTGTGTGCGTGTGTGTGCGTTTCGCTGCTCGAGTCATGGAGAAGTCATGGAGAATGTCATTTCCCGAGCATTACCTGTCTCCAGTTACAAGAGCTCCTAGTTAAATATTTTAAAGATGAGCCTGAAAGCTACTAAGCACTGCCACTCAGGTGCTCTGTCTTGATGAGAGAGAGGGGAAAGGGGGTGGTGCGCCGGACTCGCCATGGATATTTTTAAACCGCTTAGCATCGCTTCTGTGTTGTGTCCAATGGCTTTGAGAAGTGTGAATATTTTAGACATATTGACTCGGAAATGATTGGCTCTTTGTGATGTATTAATAATAATATGATATGGAGCAGTATTAAAAGGTTGAAATGTCAGCTAATGACTCATAGCCGCCCTTCTTTTGCCTGGACCAGAGGTGTCAACCTGAAGTACTCAAATAGTTCTCAAGTCAACCTTAATACTCAAAAGCAAATTTCACGCTCATTCCCATCATACAGTGTTATGGGACTTCAAATGTGCCTACACATATTCTGTTGACTGTGAGTGTGAGAGGTTACACAGTGTTACTTAAACTGGCCTGTTCCCACTCGAATTCCTGCTTTGACACACCAAATGTCGTGTTCCAGTCATGTTACTATGTATTAGCTGTGTATGTGGGCCAACTGTAATACAGATTTGAAATGATCTCACGGGCCAAATAAAATTATCCGCCAAATTTGGCCCAAGGGCCTGAGTTTGACATCCCTTGCGATCTTCGTAGACCTTTGGCCATGTGTCATTTAGAGTGCAGCTGTTTGTTATCAAATCACCCTTTTACAAACGTCCCATACAGTCGTTCCACAAACACACATACAGAGGCCACTCAGACAGTCACGTTTGCATTCTGCATTGTCTGCAGTTGGAAGGGAAGGGATAATAATTCATTTGCAGAATGCTATTTTTCAGGCCGGAGTAACGTTGGGTTGAGTTTTTCAGGCTGGAATTCATTACGAATGCGGTATATTTGTCACCCAAAAGGGCCCCAGACTTGTGCACGCGAGGCATTACATTTTCATATGTGCTGCTCGCTGCTGACGGCAGCTATTCCACAGCGCGCAACAAATTGTTGTTTATCACATTTCACAGTTTTCCAGAAGGTAATTTTATTTGTTTTGCATATTAGCACAATATTTCAGTCGCTAATGCAGTGATGATAATGTCCCCTAATCGACATTTATCCCCATCCGAATGCAGAGACAATATACTGTGCATACATGCGGTATAATCCTCATTGACATATGGAAGGGTAAATCTCAAGCACAAATCACATCATCTCTATTTAAGTAATGAGAGGAACATTAATCTACATCTGTACGTGTGTGTGTGTGTCTATGCATCATAAGTTGATAAATCCAAGATGAATACTGGAGAAAGGAGACGTTTTCGTTCAAAGGCTTCTTGCATTAAAAAATAACGGCGCAACCTGTGCTCTTCTCGCCATACAGACCGATTTAGGCCGATCATCTGCTTTTCTTCCTCTCCACCTATAATATTCCCTGTGGTTTCCAAGCCCTGGATCCAACTGTTTTCTCTCCTGGCCCTTTTTTTTTATCTCTCTCCACCCCAAAAGCATATGAGTGCCTCTGTGAAAAAGCTCCTGCTAAATGGCCCTCTGGCTATGAAGAAAAAGCTATTTAAATTTCAAAGACAAAGAGGGGATAGCCAAAAGCAATGGCTTTAAAAAAAAAAGCAAAAATGAAAGCAGGGAACAGAGAGAGAGAGAGAGAGAGAGAGAGAGAGAGAGAGAGAGAGAGAGAGAGAGAGAGAGAGAGAGAGAGAGAAAGGGAGAGAAAGGGAGAGAGCTAGAGTCCTGGGAGAGGCAGTGTAGCAGCGAGAGAACTGTTAGACAGATTGACTGTGATACGGTTCCCGGTGGGCCAGACCTAGAAAGGTTTTTCTCCAGGGGCTTCTTGTGATTCATTTTTGCGTGCTTGATGCATGAAAGCCCCGTGGCCTCGCTAGCAGAGTTCAAATTTGTTTATTAGTGGTGTTAAATATGAGGCTTGTCTTTAAATAGTTACCCATATTTGCATCAGTGATCTCTCGCTACATAAACACAGTCTCTTCGACTCCCTTTCTCCCTCTCCCTCTGTCCTCCTCTCTCCCTCCCTCTCTCTCTCTCTCTCTCTCTCTCTCTCTCTCTCTCTCTCTCTCTCTCTCTCTCTCTCTCTTTCTTTCTCTCTCTCTCTCTCTCTCTCTCTCTCTCTCTCTCTCTCTCTCTCTCTCTCTCTCCCTGGGATGACTCTGAAAACTTTGTTGAGTCGCTGGAGGTGAAGTTGCTGGTGCTGCACCAGGGATAGTCATAAAAATTACTAAAACATTCCAATGCTCCCATGATTATCCTAAAATGTTAGTAAAATATTGTTACGCTCTCATGGATATCCAAACTACTACTAAAGCATTGCCCTGCTTGTTCTGCAAGCATAAACGGGAAATCACAACGGGGAGTCACAACACTGTCATTTCCTTGCAGAACATTAAAGTTTTTTTATTAACCAAAATGGCCTCTGAAAGTGAATATCCTACCATTACTTCCTGACCTCTTAACCCATTTTAGCCTGATGACTCTTATAGGTTGTTTAACCTTTGGTGCCTGGAGACACATATACGCTGCATTCAGGCTCTTGAGATTTTAGCTTTTTTGATAAAGATGTGGTTATGTTTCAGTTTAATGAACACATTCTAATGCAAGATGAGGGTCGTAGGGTTTAAATGCAACTCATTTCATGTTTTTATGTGCATTAGAGGCTAAGATATTTAGGTTTTTATAGGCTGAGGGCAACTTTCCCAACAAGGGCTTAGGCGTTCAGCAGGCTTTTTTTGTAGGTGAATGGGTGGCTTCCCTAACTAGATTTTTGAGGTGATTTTATTGTATTGGACCCCAGCAAGAATAGCTGTGGTGCCGTCATAGCTAATGTGTATCCAACAAATTAACATACACATACACAGTAGATTATCTACCTGTCTGATAGCTAGGGACTTTAGCTGTCCTGAGAGATTTAGGCATGACATAAATGACTCCCCTTGGACCTTATCTGACATGTCTGAGCAGTGGCATCACACTTGTCTTTCAAGTCAAGTCAAGTCAAGTCAGCTTTTATGGTCACTTTCTTCATATGCACAAGTCATACAAGGCAAATGAAATTACGTTTCTCTCTCTATACCTTGCCAAGATATAGACATACAGAGGACTGACATGTTACAGACTGACATAAAGTGCAAGACAGGACAGGTAACAGGTGATGGACTGGTAACAATAAGTGATTAATAATGATAAATGATAAATAGTAAGTACAAATGAACATTTAACATTGAACATTTAACATGTAGAATAAAAGATAAGATAAAAAATAGAATGGAAGACATTACAATAATGAGACAATAATATACAAGTAAGGTACAAGCACAAGTACAAGCACAAGTTCTTGACACAAGTAAGGATGTTATTCAGAGCGTAGATGCCTTGTATAATTATTAAAGCAATTTACGATATTGATTTATGTACAATCATGCAGTCATTATAGACATTGCTATTCTATGCCTGTCTTATTTGTGTATTCCTTTTTGTTTCATAATGATATGTTTCCTCCATCTTCTGCAGGTCTGAGAGGGCTGGGGAGATTGCCACCATACCGCTGACCAAGGTAGGAGTCTTTCATTAACGCTCCATTTTGTAACCAAGTAACCAAGTCTAAAACTAAACAAAGTGTTCCCATTATATGTACTCATTAAATGCCGACCCCCATGTGCTCTTTTTGTGCCATACCTTTATTCATTGAAGACTGCTGTTCTTTTCTGTAGCTTTGACCAGGGTTGCCAGATGTCTCCAATGATTTGCAGTCTAAAATTCATGCTGAAAAACCAAACGGAGGTATCAAATCCCGCCCAATTTGAACTAAATTCCATTGATGTGTATGGCCATGAATCTAAAAAAAAACCCAGTACAATACACTTTTTTAACCCCAGACGCTCATCCTAAACAGCCCAATTGGGCGGGAAACCACCCAATCTGGCAACACTGGCTTTGACGCACGTTTTGAATGCCCACCGGGTAAATGGATGGACGACCTGTTGTTGAACCATGGCTTTATGCTATTTTTTTGTCCATAATAGCACATACTGTTATTTGCAGGTATTTTTCAAATTATAGGCACTTTACAAAAGAGATATAATCACAAGTAACAAAGGGTGGCAGGCTGGCGCTGATTGTCCAGAAGCCCTTTTGAAAATCTCGAGGTTTGGGGGGGATGTGGAGGTGGTGGTTGAGGGGTGGCATGTGTGTGTGGTGTGGTGGTGGCGATGTGGTATTCAACCGGCCATTAGAGGAGGAAATGGTGGGCATGCCGGAGGGGAGTGGCTGGCTGATGGTCAGTCTTTTATTGGCAGCGGATATAACATGACTTTTCTTCAGACCTCCCAGTGAGTTACAGCTCTGCGGAATAATTACTTCCGTCTCTCGGTGTGCATGTACGCACGTCAGACCACACACCGGGGGCTTGTAGACGACGGCTTCCAGCCCAGGCTGTGTCCAGGCTTCGCTCTGTGACATGCCGCTGTCATCGCTCGCGCTTGACTCAGAAGAGGAGTGCGTGTGTGACATGCCACAATTAGCCATCGAAATAATGTCGGTTTCAGTTCATCTTGTGTGTGCCGTGCGTAATGAATATCAAGTGTCGGCCGCGTGCATCCGCATGTTAATAAGCCTTCATGTCCTAATATTTCCACACATTGAGATGCACGTACGTGCGCACGCACACGCACGCGCACACGCACACACATACACACAGGGCCGCTGGCAGGTTTTCCCCGGCCTCTGAAAGGGCCCCCCACCTAATATGTACATACAGTATCATGTAATGGGAACCCATTTCTGGGGCCCCTCTGTCCCTGGGGCCCAAAACAACTTCGTTGGACACACACCCCTGTCGGCTAACACACATACACACAATGAATGTCTCCTGACTGAAAACACCAAACAGTGATTCAGTGCTATTTACCACTCGTATATGTCGATTGGCTGCCAAGATAGAGCTGAACTGTGCACCACAATGGCACGTGATAAAAGTCAACAGCACTTGCATGTCATTGTGGAGCTGCACCTGCCATTATGTGTTTGTTTTATGTGGCAACACTACGCTAGCACTCGCCACTTCAGACATTACAAGCTTGTTTTGTGAATACATTTTCACTGAGAGCTAGGCAACCCATCATGCACCCCCATAGATTGTCCTTCCCGAGACTCCTTTTGTCATGCCAATGGCGTTTATCATTGCCGTGGCAACCCTGTTACAAGGAAAACAGATAGAGAGAGAGGGAGAGAGATAGAGAGAGAGAGAGAGAGAGAGAGAGAGAGATGGAGAGAGGGATAGAAAGAGAAAGACAAAGAGAGAGAGAGAGAGAGAGAGAGAGAGAGAGAGAAAGACAAAGAGAGAGAGAGAGAGAGAGAGAGAGAGAAAGAGCAAGACCGTTGTTTTTCTGCATTTCGCCCACAGTGTCCTGTTCTTTTTTGACAAGTCAGTCAGCATCAGCGCCCCACCGCTCCGCTGTTTTTCGGCTATGCAGCCCAGCCAGGCCCGGCCCAGCTCTGTCCCAGTGCGCCACACCCCGACAGCGAGGGAAAAGAGAAAATGACGACGTTGGTTGTGAATGGGCCATGAATTATGCATGCTGGAATATTTCCGAGCGGTCCCCCCCCCATGTTGCCGCCCGCCTGCCCGCCTGCCTGCCCGCCCGCCCGCCGCACTCATCTTAATTTGGTCGAGCGGGTTCCAGCCCAGTAATGGCTCGGAACATTATCATTTCAAAAGACCATAATGCGAGTATTCCCGTAATTCAGCACGCCGGCACCACCACCACCACCACCACCGCCACTGTCATCCACCACCTCCATCACACAGAAACCTTCCCTTCACTTCCCATCCAAACACTGCACCGCACCACGCCGTCGCAACAGTTTCGATGAGAAAACTGGAAAACCACAGCACCAGGTTCAAACTACCGTTGACTTTGCAGATGAGGTCACCGTTGTGTTTATTCAAACGTGTGTGTGTGTGCGCGTGTGTGTTTGTGTCGGCACCATGTGTGTGTGTGTGTGTGTGCGTGCATGTGCGTGTGCGTGTGTGGTGTGTGTGGGTGGGTAGCGTGTGTGGGTAGCGTGTGTGGGTAACATATTTGTGTGTGTGTGTGTGTGTGTGTGTGTGTGTGTGTGTGTGTGTGTGTGTGTGTGTGTGTGTGTGTGTGTCTGTGTGTCTGTGTGTCTGTGTGTCTGTGTGTCTGTGTGTGAGTTGTGTGTGCGTGTGTGTGTGTTAGTGTGTGTGTGTGTGCGGTGTGTGTGTGTGTGTGTTTGTGTTTGTGTTTGTGTGTACAGTGTGGTATGTGTGTACATGTTGCCATGTGTAAGAGTGTGTGTGTTTTTGCGTGTGTGTGTGTGTGCATTACAGTCCTCGAATATACGCTGCGAGGGGACTCTGTGGGTTGCCGGTGATTGAGTGTGTGTGGGTTTGGGCCGTGCGTAAGTGTGAGTGTTTGTGTGTGTGTGCGGGTAGCATGTGTGTGTATACATGTGTGTGTGTGTGTGTGTGTGTGTGTGTGTGTGTGTGTTTTTGCATGCAAGAAACAACAGGGGACCCATTGATCACATCCTTGTTGTCTGCATTGCTTACCTTGTGGAAATGAACAAAAACGGCCAGTGATTTTTGATCGAAAAAAAAAGCTTGTCTGCGCTACCCATAGCCTCTCTCTAATGTCAAACTGCATCAAAGGCATATTTTCACGAGTGAGACAAGCCTTTGCCGAGATCAGTGGATTGGGTTGGTGATTAATAATTAATGTTACCTTTTGCAGTCAAGTTACTCTGGTACAGTACTGTCGGCTTGCTACCGTACAGCGCTCTCTCTCTCTCTCTCTCTCTCTCTCCCTTCCTCCCTCTCTCTCTCCCTCTCCATCTCTGCCTTCTTCTCTTTCTCTCTCTCTCTCTCTCTCTCTCCCTCTCTCTCTCTCTCTCTCTCTCTCTCTCTTGATCCTTCCCTTCCTTCCTCTCTCTCTCCCTCTCCATCTCTCCCTTCTTCTTCTTCTTCTCTCTCTCTCTCTCTCCCTCTCTCTCTCCCTCTCTCTCGTCTGTCTGCCAGTGCGGTGTGAAAGCCGGGCGGCTGCCTGTCCAATGGAGCGGCACTCATCCCAGTTGGTAAACAGCACATTTTGATGTCACAGCCTCCAGTTGTCAGGGTTTTTTTTTTTTAGAAAGAGCTTTAGAGAGAGTGAGAAAATGAAAATGAAAATGAGAGAGAGATTGGGAGGGAGACAGAGAGAGAGAGAGAGAGAGAGAGCGGAAGGAAGAGATGGAGAGGGAGAGAGAAAGAGGGAGGGAGAGGAGAGGAGGGAGGGTGGAAGAGAGAGACAGGGCAAACAGAGAGAGAGAGCTTAAGAGAGTGAGAAAAGGAGAGAGGGAGGGAGGGTGAGAGGGACAGAGCAAAAAGAGAGAGAGCATGAAAATGAGAGTGAGAACATCAAAATTAGAGAGAGAGATAGAGGGAGAGAGAGAGAGAGAGATAGAGAGAAAGTGACAGGGACAGAGAGTCTGCAAAAAGAGAGAAACAGTCAGGCGAGAGATGAGAGGAAAAGAACGCAAAGTGGAAGAGAGCGGCGAACGAGAAGTAGATGGCGAGAGAAGGAAAGAAGAGTGAGAGCAAAGTGAGAGGGAGCGCAAGTGAGGGGTAGAGAGACAGCCAAGTGAAAGAGAGTGTGAGAGTGAGAGGAAGAGAGAGTGTGTGTCTGAAAATGTCTGTGACTGTGTTGCTCTTGACATTGCAGAGACACTCGGAGAATGCTTTGCACTCGGTGACAAATGTTTGTCAGATGAAATTCCTCCATTTCTGAGCCTAATGACGGGCGTTTCAGTCTGAATGGATTAACTCTCCAGAGCAATCACCGCCTGCCTGCTGCACTTTACTTTTAATCCAGTTGAACACGCACCAGTTCAGTTGTTCCACACCAGTTACAATCCTGTCATTGTCACCGTTCACGGTGACGTGCCGTAATCGCTTAGTGGGAGGTCTTTGGGTTGAAAAGTTCACTCATTGTGTAGGTATGCGTAGAGTATGTCCTTGACATTCATAGAAGTTGGACGTTGGGTTGAAAAGTTCACTCATTGTGTAGGTATACATACAGTATGTCCTTGACATTCATAGAAGTTGGACGTGGGATAGCGCAGATGGTTGGAAATACTAGCGAATGAGGATGCAGGATTTGTCTGTGCTGTACTTCAGTCTATACATGCTGTACTGAAATGGAATCACAAAGTTGTGATTTGTAGAATAGAGTAGAGTAGAGTAACTGTATTAATCCCCAAGGGGAAATTCAGGTATACAGTAGCTTACATAAATACACAAATAAACAAATGCCCACATGGACATTTCAAGACACAAATAACACAGGAATAGTCAGGGAGGGGAAAATAAAAATAAAAATAGTAAAGATAAGGAAAGTGAAAATTTTATATGTAAAAAATGTAAAAAGGTAATTGTGCAATAAGACATTCTGTGACTTGGGATAGACCATGTGCAGAAAAACATGCTCTGTCAGTTAAGGTAGACAGTTAAGTTAAGTTAAGTCAGTTAAGTGTGTCAAGTGTCAACAGATGAGCATAAAGTTCACCAAGGGTCACTGCGTAGGCTACACCATACAGAGAGGCTACTTATTTCTATCTTTTCAGTTGTCCCTCAAGACTTCCTGGTGGTGGCCCTACTGTGGCTCTAACGTGGGGCACTGGGCTGCTACACCAATGACCCAGGCTCGATTCCGGCCTGGGTCCTATGCCAATCCTTACCCACATCTCTCTCT
>NC_085862.1:48365179-48370179 GCF_034702125.1 Engraulis encrasicolus | reverse complement strand
GGTAACAGTGTTAATTTGAGACGGATACATCTGCAAAACAAATTAGGCAAAAGCCTGCTTGATGGGAGTACATTAAGGAATCCACTTTAACCTGACGCAGGTCTGAGGTGCCACCACGGTGGAGTTCACCCCCAGACCAGCACACGGTACACTTCACACACACACATGAACGCGCGCACACACAACACGACACACACACACACACACACACACACACACACACACACGCACACTCTCACTCACACACACACACACAAACACACACACACACACACACACACACACACACACACACACACACACACACACGCACACACGCACACACGCACACTCACACACAACTACACACACACACAACTACACACACTCACATGCATGCATGCTTCTCTCTCTCTCTGTCTCTCTCACACACACACACACACACACACACACACACACACACACACACACACACACACACACAGCAGATGAGTCACGTGGAGTCAGTGAGCCGTGGAGTCGAGGCTTAGCGGGTAATGGGCGCTAATGGCTACTGGCCTTCAGGGGACTGATGAGATCACCGTTGCTTATGAATCAATTAGAACACCAACTTGGTCTGGTCGTAAGTAATGGCCTAATGTGACTTTAATGGAAATTGGTGACCATTGTTGCGTCTGTACACTGCCGGATGTGTTACGGATGCCGCTGAATATTTAAACAGGAGTGGTGGAATTGTGTTTTGTCGTGTGTGTGTGTGTGTGTGTGTGTGTGTGTGTGTGTGTGTGTGTGTGTGTGTGTGTGTGTGTGTGTGTGTGTGTGTGTGTGTGTGTGTGTGTGTGTGTGTGTGTGTGTGTGTGTGTGTGTGTGTGTGTGTGTGTGTGTGTGTGTGTGTGTGCGCGCCTGTGTGTGCCTGTGTGTGCGTGATTTGCCATGGTGTGAACTTCTCAGTTAGAGTATATTTTTAAGTAGGCCTACTTTTTCCCTGTGCCTATATTGTACAAAGGCTGGAGAGAGAGATGAGGTGTGCCTCTTTTAGGGATTCATGCTATTCACTAGTTTAATATGTACCTACAGTATGGGGAACAGCAAGATAGCACAAACAGTGTGTGTGTGTGTGTGTGTGTGTGTGTGTGTGTGTGTGTGTGTGTGTGTGTGTGTGTGTGCGTGCGTGCGTGCGTGCGTGCGCACGCACGCGCACGCGCACCTATGTGTGCATGTTTGCATACACATTTGTGTTTTTCATCTTTGTTTTCTGTATGTATGTGTGTGTGTGTCTCTGCCTCCATATGTGTGCATGCTTCATATGCATTTTAGGAAACTAGTTCTAGTTTTTGTGGCGTCCCCCAAAAGGGCTCGGTTTCCTAGGCAACCAACCCGGCACAGTTTCACTATCCAGAAAATAAAACAATCTCAGTAAAAGTTAAATACTGAAGATTGGGTGTCTTTAGGCAACTGAGGATAATCATGATACGGCTGCGACTAATTCAAGATTCAAGGTATAATAATCCAAGTTCTGCAGTGGTGAAAATCAATACCTTTCACATTTCGTGGTTGTTTTCAAGTGATATAAGACTGAATTGGGCATTGCTGTGGTGGGAGCACTTTATCGCCCTCATTGCCACAAACTCAATAAATAAATAAATAAAAACCTGAGGGAACCAAATTCTATAACAATTTGATTGATGCTTGGACTGATTCCAGATGAGAGAAGAGAAAAAATGCAGCCAGCCAGTGAGGCGAGAATTCTGTTTTCATTCTTTATTTTGCTCGGTGCTGTGTACACCTGCACAATAGGATGCATCTGATCCATTGGAGAGGGAGAGAGAGAGAGAGAGAGAGAGAGAGAGAGAGAGAGAGAGAGAGAGAGAGAGAGAGAGAGAGAGAGAGAGAGAGACATACCCACAGAAAGAGAGAGAAAGGGAGGGAGCGAGAGAGAGAGAGAGAGAGAGAGAGAGAGAGAGATACACACAGAAAGAGAGAGAAAGGGAGGGAGAGAGAGAGAGAGAGAGAGAGAGAGAGAGAGAGAGAGAGAGAGAGAGAGAGAGATACACAGAAAGACATAGAGAGGGAGTGAGAGAAAGAGAGAGACAAAGAGAGCGAGAAAAACGCAGAGAGAGAGAGAGAAAGAGAGAGAGACAGAGCATCATGCTGCCAGTCATGTATCGCACAACTTTCACTCTGTGTATTACTGCGGGTCAATAGCTGTCAGATTCGTTTGAGCAGGAGTTAAAACAGAGCGAGGGCATCCATAATTCAGAGGAAGCTTCAGATAGCGGCCATCTCCACTCCCACAGACCACTGTGTGCCGTCCGTGCTGAGATGCAATTGATTGATGCAGGGCCCTGACCCGCATAGTCAGGACTACCACCAGCTCTAGTCTCCGCACCAGACATCGATCTCATCTCAGCCGTGGCTTACGCAATTTCATGTCTGCATCTCACTTTATTATTGTGTTATTTTATTGTTGAGTCGAGTTCTGCCAAAATACTGATTGTATTCCAGGCAAGGTATTGTAATTATCACCTAATTCCGGATTCTTTGTCTCTTCTCTGGTGAAGATCTGCCAGTGTTTTTCTTGTTGAGTGTACATACTGTGTAGTGGTAGTAGTAGTTGTGGTAGTATTAATAATAATAATAATAGTAATAATAATAATAATAATAATAATAATAATAATGTTCATCATCGTCGTCGTTGTTGTCGTTGTCATCGTCGTCGTCATCATCATCATCATCATGTTTCAGAAGTGTGATGTACTCATACTGTATACAAACTTAACATACCTCTTGCTCAGTGATTTCAGTACACAGAGACCTGTGTTCTGGCACAGACTTGCAAACTGCTCTAAGCTCTCAATATTACTGTAAATGTCATAAAAACACAGCCTGTTTTGCAAAGTTATTTGGCAAAGTTTTGGTGACTTTACAGCATGTGGTCAGGAAATGGATGTGTTTAAGAAAGCCAAGTACAGAGGAGCTCCTCCTCATCCTCATCTTCTTCATCTTCCTCCTCCTCATCCTCCTCCTCCTCTTCCTCCTCCTCCTCATCATCTTCCTCCTCACCGGAGGCAGTGTTTTTATGTACTCGTTGGTGCGGTAAATAAATAATATATGCTTCCCACTTTCTTATTCAAATATGTTTATGCTCATTCCAGCACTCTGCATCTTCATTGGTAATCAAAGGGCCGTCTCAGCACCAGTGGCAAACTTGAAAGGGAGTGCGAGGCATCTTTGAAGTCCTCCGCTCCCACGGGTCTGAACTTTGGTTCCCGTCTCATTCCCATAGAGGAGGGAGAGAGAGAGAGAGAGAGAGAGAGAGAGAGAGAGAGAGAGAGAGAGAGAGAGAGCTGCTGCAGACCCAGCCCCAGCCCCAGCCCCAACCCGAGCCTGCGAGCCATGCTCGTGTGTCAGCACATTCCTTCAGTACAGCAGCGGTAGCAATACCAACTAATGTACCTCCACAGTTCCCGTTCGTATCTCTCCACATACCTCTCTCTTCACACAGAGGACAACTGTGGAAAAACAGGGCGCCACAGTTTTCGAGAGGGGTGAAGAAATGAAATCCACACAGTTCCCGTCGATATTAACTGGGAAATTAGGACCGTTTCCGAAAACACAAACCTCGGCCCGAGTTTCGCAACACAATCGGAAACGGCAGCTTTGATGTAGCACGGAGCGAGGGAGAGCCAAGTTGGGGATTGGGTGTGGAAATGTTGAACGATTGTAGATCTGAGGCTACACAATATGGGTAGGGATTATGTAGATGAGAGTGTCGTGCTGGGATCTTCCCCAAAGCTGGGAACAGCAGCGGGGGGTCTTTTTAGACAGGCCCCCGTAACTTTAGGAAACAGATTATCAACGCCGGCCCGATGGCATATACACATCCACTGATATTGTCGCGTCGTAAATCACCTGAATAACATTTCCTTGACAACACACCAAAGGTTAGCCCTTCAAGCTTGTTTGCAAACCCCTTGTCACTGTCGTTTGTTAGAATTGTGAATGTACAAGGAAGACCTTTTTGTCATGTCTCTGTAAATTGATATTTGTGGAGACAGGTGACAGTGCTGACCATGTTATCCCCCTAATCTTTATTCTTGTATTTTGTTAGTTAGTTATTCATAACATAATTAATATCGGATGCTTAACCCGAGGCAGGAGTACGGTATTTGCCTGTTACAGACTGTTGAGCAAATACAGGAGAGATACAGGAGAGTACCCTGGGGCTACTTATTTAATTCTCTAATTATTTCAATAGAGATCCTGCCGTGCTGCTACTCAGTGGAGACGAACCGCGCACTAGCATGACAACATTGTTTTCCAGTGACGTCGTTCGTTACAGGAGAGTGAACTTGACCTCAATGGCGAAAACTCATTTAGTTTGAATGAATCGGCCACGTACACAGCCGTATTGTAGAGAGTCTTTGTAAGATAAAAGACTTATCAGCAAAGTAGAAAAAGACAATTTTCCAGACTTTGGTAATACTGTTTCTTTTTTTTAATAATGTGTCTTTTGTCGGAACTGTGATGAAAGTGATGAATGAACGATTTCCCTCCTTTCTTGTTGCAGATCGCCACATTTAAAATGGCTCATTTCACAAAAGTATCAGTCATCTTTTTAAAGTGGTTTTAGGGATAAAAGTCCAGTAGGTAGGCTATACTCTTTTTTTCCTTAAAAAATGTAGCCGATCAGCAAGACAGATTTTCCAGAGGATAGTGAAAAGGTCATTCTAACCTGCTGAAGCAACTTTTTCTAAAGCCCCCCACCCCCTGTACACACCCCAGTCAGCTGTACTTTTCTCTCTCTCTCTCTCTCTCTCTCTCTCTCTCTCTCTCTCTCTCTCTCTCTCTCTCTCTCTCTCTCTCTCTTTCTTTCCCACCCCCTGTACACACCCCGTCAGCTTAACTTTTATTCGGCTGGCATATGTAGGTGGGTGGGCCGAAAGTGTAAAGAAAGGCCGAAGTGACGGAAGTAATGCGCACACGCACAGGCACGCACACGCACACACACACACACACACACA
>NC_085862.1:48325179-48357679 GCF_034702125.1 Engraulis encrasicolus | reverse complement strand
AAAAATGCTTGACTGAACAATGGTCTTTCTATTCTGCTCTCCAGAGAGAAGCAACACCTGGTCCAATGCAGAGCACCCAGCTGAAGCTGAAGCTGTTTTATACAAAAGCTTGTTAGGAAGCAAACTTCCAAGATATTTGAGTAAACAATATATGTCCATTGTAGTGGTCGCACTATTGTAGTAAAATCATCTGATGAATCCAGAACATAATATTATAGTGGTGGCATTTTAATCAGACATTTCAGACAGAGATATTCAAAACAGAGACTGGACCAAAAAATGAGAGTGGACAGCAGAGAAATTCAGGCAGGATATCAAACTCCAACTACCACAGCACACCCTGCATGAGCTCATGTGTGTCTGTGTCCTCCTTTCATTTAACAATACATGAACCTCAGAGTCGGTCGGACTCCAGTTCCATTCCCCTAGCCATACATATACTGTAGCAGTCTCACACACACAGACACACACACTCACACACACGCGCACGCACACACACACACACACACACACACACACACACACACACACACACACACACACACACACACACACACACACACACACACACACACACACACACACACACACACACACACACACACACACACACACACACGAAACACACGCACATGCACACAGGCACACTGCATGAAGTGAAACATCAGAGCGAGGTGTGGTGAGCAGAGGCTTGGCCATCATCCTGCGTGCATGATGAAAGGTGTGCCGCAGGGACAGTGGGGAAGGTAAAGATTGATTTGTCAGATGGGATTTCATAGCCCGTCCTGCGAGATTGAAACCTCAGGTGTCTCTCCGACGTGACAGAGGATGATGAGATCACAGCCTGAATAGGGAGAGGAAACAGAGGGAGGGAGGGACAGGGGGGGAGAGAGAGAGAGAGAGAGAGAGAGAGAGAGAGAGAGAGAGAGAGAGAGAGAGAGAGAGAGAAAGACGTTTGAACAAGACAAAGACAAAGCCAGAGTTTGACAGACAGAGAGAGACGGATAGGAGGGGAGGTGAAAGCAGGAGCGAGGGGAGGGGAAGACAGAGACAAAGAGAGGAAAAGAGTGATGAAAAGAAAAAAAGGGAAGAGAAGCAGACCTCTGGGAGTGGAAGAGATAGAAATGGTGGGGGAGAGGAGGAGTGCGAAACAGATAAACATAATGAATTCAGGACTGCAGCTATGCCTAGAGCCAGGGCCGCTGACAGCTTTTGCTGAGCCCAGGACAAAGTAATCTGAAAGGGCCCTGTGCACAATATATACAATGTAATGGGGACCCAATTCTGGGCCCCCTATCTCCAAGGGCCCGGGACAACATACGCCTTTGTCCCCCCCTGTCGGCAGGCCTGCCTACAGCCGTCGTCACAACATAGTACCTACTGGGCAAATAGCATTCTATCGTTGTGTGATGCACAAAGAAAATAAACTGTTATTGCATTTAATTTTTTTGTATTGTTATTTATGATTACGGTCGTGTTTCTAAAGATAGACAGTGTGGCTGCGAGACATGAAACAAGACAGAGAAAAAGGGGTCAACAAAAGGGAAAATTGAAAAAGTGCTCCACCTCTGAACTCATAGACCAGTGCTTGAAGCCCTTTAGAAAATCATTGTGCCAATGAGAAAGAGCTTTTTGTTTCAGTCGTCCTGAAATGACAAAAGGATCCGTTTCCTGTAGTGACGGCTGGCCTTTAAAGCATCACCTTCAGAGTGGCCTGCACCGCAACACTTCAAGAAACACTAACTCCCCTTAAAACACCAAAGGCAAGGGTCTAGAGATGGAGAATTGGCTGTAAGTTAGCTTTAAATTAGCTTAAGGCAAGATGAAGAAATTGAGAGAGAGAGAGAGAGAGAGAGAGAGAGAGAGAGAGAGAGAGAGAGAGAGAGAGAGAGAGAGAGAGAGAGAGAGTCAGTCTAGGGAGGCATTTGAAAGACAAAGAAAAGGAGAGAGACGGTGGAAAGAGTAAGAGGAGAGAATATGAACACTCGAAAGAAGGACACAAAAAAGTAGTGTGTGATGTAAAGGGAGGAGTGAAAGGAGGTGTTTTTGTGCTGATGGGCTTCCTGGTAAAGGCTGTTGGCACTCAGAAGTGCTCTTTCACACATGTAGCACTGGCCAAGGGCCACGAGCAGAGTGGATGGTCTTGGGGAGCAGCGGGGGGAGTCTGGGGGGGGGGGGGGGGGTGGTGGCTGGAGGGTGTTGGTGGATGTTGGCAGCAAGCGGTGAGGACAACATGTCTGGGCTTATGTACAGTGTATTGTGTGGTCAGAAAGTGCAAATGTATAACAGTCAGGGCACTTCAGATAATACACACACTCACGCAGGCACGCACACACACACACACACAAACACACAAGCTCAAACACATCTGCACTCACACACACACACACACACACACACACACACACACACACACACACACACACACACACACACACACACACACACACACACACACACACACACACACACACACACACACACACACACACACACACACACACACACACACACGCACACACACACACACAAGCACGCAGCACACAGAGGCACAATGCATTTGCCTGGGGTCAATTAGTTTGGAACAATCTTCACTTCTACACTTCATCCTAGAGTATATCTGAAGTTCTCTTTTCAAACATGAGCAGCGAATTCTTGTAAAGTAACCTTGTTTAACCCAGGCTGGCAGAGAGCATGGCCACATTATGGGAGCCCTGCCTAAAGTAGACCTTGGGGGCCATCTAGTGGCTTCAGTGTGTCACTGCAGCTATGCAAAAATAAATAAATTACGGCGTTTCAGTCTGTTCCATTTTCTGACATTTTGTCATCGTGAACGTTTCGTGAACCTGGTATGTCATTAAAGTAGGAATTCGTTGGGAATTCTCTGAAAACAAAAAACAAAAAACAGACACTACATTAAGCCACCATTTTTGGGCTGTTTCATTCTACACAATTTTACGTCCAGTGAGCTGCAACCCCTTTCTCAGAGATGATTGTGTTATCAACCCCATGCTGACAATACCGTGAGCACAAAAGCTGACCTTTAAAGCATATTATACCACTGTCAATCATTCACCATGTGCAGCCCTGGAACAAAAAAAACACATCCTTGCGCTCTGCGCTTGTATTACTACGTGACTGCCTGTTGAAAATGTACCATCTGAATGCCATGACAGATGTTTGAAAATGTTTCATTGACTCCATAAATGCTTCAGACTCTACTGCTTGGATTCCACAGATGAGTTCCTTTTGCTCAGTGTGTACTTCCATTTGCCCTTTGGTCGGTTCCTTTTTCCTTCCATTCTATCTTTAAAGGTACACTGTGCAGGAAATGGTAAAAAAAAGTACTGCTGTTCATTGAAACTGGGTTGCCTATTGCCAAATTTGATCTTTTCATGAAAGTTTACTAAGTAATAAGCTAATATTTTCTAGTTTGTGCCAAGTACAGTCATTTTTGCAGCTAAAAATGGCTATTGTTGGAAATTCAAAATGGCGGACCATGGAGAAGATCTCCCTTTTCATGTAACGAAAGTGCAATTTTTCCAGTCATAGTGAATACTTAGAATTTGATGGTGGTGTTAAGTATTCATGAAAAAGGTAACATTAGTGAATGGGCAGCATGAATTCTGGAAATAAACAACTAAAAATCTCACACAGTGTCCCTTTAAAGTTAAGGTGCCAGTGTAGCAAAGGTGTTCAGAAGCGAGCAGCAAGAGAACATTATATTGTCATAGCCAGGGAGTCGCCGGGGGGTACAAAAGGGTCACTTGGGGAAAGAGGGTGCCCAGAATTGCATCCTTATTACATTGTATGTATTGGGTTTGGTGTCTCAGATGTTTTAGTCCCGGGCCCAGCCAAACCTGTCAGCAGCCCTGGGCATCGCTAAAGAATCTTTCAGCATGTTGTCCTATACATTTGACTGGTGACTCTGCCTTTTACTTCACTGGAAGGAGAAGACCACCAAAGAAGCTCCAAAGATTCAAACTGTTTGTGTTTTTTTACATTAGTATACATTACATTACACTGCACTTATATCCAAATCGACTTTTGGTTATTTACACGGTGATGGTTACAATCCCTGGAGCAATGTGGGGTTATGTGTCTTGCTCAAGGGCACTTCAGGCATGGAAGGCGGTACTATGAGACATAAGGGTGGGATTCGAACCTGCAACTCTCGATCTTAAGACCACCTGGCTAACCATAAGGCCACAGCTGCCTCATTTTTCATTCTCTTCCTGCCCTTTGTGAGTGCGTTGTGTCGACATACTGTATCTCTTTTGTCATGCTGCAGTGCTTGTTCTCCTCAGATCATCATGCAGAAGTACCAGCGCTTCTTCTGGGTGGCAGACCTGATTGAGATCTTCATCGCCATCAGCATCACCGTGTCCTTCCTAGTGATGGGATCAGCCATGAAGCACACCAGTATGCACTCCTCTCTTCTCTATATCCAACATGTTGCCCTATACCTGTGACCTGAGACTGGTTTTGAATTGATCAGTGTTCTCAAATGTTTAATGGCATAGTGCTGTGTTGTGATGAGGGACTAATGCCTCTTTTCCACTGCCGGTTTTCTGGTAGTCCTACAGCTCAACACAGCGCGACTTGGCTGCCACTTTTGCTCTTCGATTGAGCTGTGCCGTGCCCAATCGAAAAGCAAAAAGTGTCAGCCGATTTGCGCTGTGTCGAGCTGTAGGCCTATCAGAAAACCGGCAGTGGAAAAGAGGCATTAGCATCCGATATGTTGCGCCATCAAACATTTGGGAGCACTGGTCAGTGTTGCAGATCTTTTTCATTTCTTTTCGGTCTTCATCAGTTTGATCCAGCACCTGCAGCAGCAAGATGTGCATGCTTTCTTTACTTCTTTATTTTACTTATCTGTTGAAAGCAAGTTGAAAGCATTTACCAAAGATTGAAGATAAAAAAAGCTTTGTTGTCTATCACAAAAATGACATTGTTAGGGAGTTTTAGTTCATATGTGAGATGTAGAATTGCAGTGGAAATGAAGGAGCTCTTCTATCTTTCTTTTCTGGCCAGAGCAGCTCTGGATTCTTTGATTATTTGAAACTTAGGAACAGAGAATTGTAATGTGGTTTTCATAACAGTTCCAAAAGGAACAGGTCTCTCTGTAGGACATCTTAACTGCTTCTATCAGAGTAGTTGCCTGATTATCATAAACTTGCGATCGCGATTCGATTAGAAGCAAGGTGTTGTGTCACTAGGAGGGCGCAGCCTGGCTATCAGAGTAGTACATTCATTTCAAGCGAGCGTGTCTCCAAACTAGCCATTTTGATAGCACTTCACAATGACCAAACCCCTGTCATTTGTTCGCATGTGCAATAGCAGTACAGCATGACGTCCCCATTAGCTTTTTAAATTACTGGTTTGTTGCCCTGACAACTTGTAGCGCTGATCAGTTCTATTCATTAGTACTCTGCTATTTCATCTATGTATGACTCACGTTCATTGAGTGGCCATTGCACTGTCCCTGAAAGCAGCACAAATTACAAAGCATTGAATAACATACTAAATACCCTTTTGTAAGGTCAAAGATATTTGTAGCTACTGGTATACAGACTGCAGAAAGCATGCATACTCTACCTCACATAAGTTAATGTTTTGTTATCAACATTTTTCCTTTTTATTGTTACATTTTTGACAATATGTTCAGAAATCAATGTGTTCTGCAGATATAAAACAGTACGCCTACTGCATGTTAATAGCCAAACAATATACAAAAAAAACCGGTATGAACTATTTTGAAAAATACATAAAATACACAAAATAATAAAACCAAACAAAACAAGGAAGAAAGGGGACAGCAGTATATTTTGATAACATATTATATTCATCTCTAAAGGAAACAACATTTGCTGGCAGGTTTATCCCATGTCTAGGTAAGTGATAACAGTCCATTGGTCGTGTGTTCATAATGCAGTTGAGGGTCTGGTGAGCTCCCAGTGGACCGTGAAGATGGACTGGCTGTCGAAGCTGTGGAGCAAGTGGACGCCACCTCAGTGCCTGCAGAGGCATAATAGCAGAGGGTAGGGTATACTTTCCAATTTCCTCTACTTCACTTCCCTTCTCTCTCCGACTTTTCTGGCTCTGTTCTGCCACCGCCAGATAATTTCACAGGCCATTTGTTGCACCGGCCATTTTTTTTATATGATGATTTCTCATACGGCCAGCATATTCTTTTGACTTTTCTAATAAGAAAGGGCTTCTGAGGCGGTTGAAGACTTTGCCTTTGATCAATGGTTGTGATTTCCTTGATGCTAACCTTGGCTATCAATCCGTTTTGCTCTCCTCTCTTCTCCTCTCTTCTCTTCTCTTCTCTTCTCTTCTCTTCTCTTCTCTTCTCTTCTCTTCTCTTCTCTTCTCTTCTCTTCTCTTCTCTTCTCTCTCGCTCTCTCTCTCTCTCTCTCTCTCTCTCTCTCTCTCTCTCTCTCTCTCTCTCTCTCTCACTCTGCAGTTTATCCAGCGGCTTTGCGTGTTTCCTGGCCTTCGGAGTCATATTCGTGGTGTCTGCTTGTGATCCAAAGGTTGGTTGGTTGGTTGGTCGTTTGGTGCACCACCATATGATGTGGAATATAGAGTTCAGCCACAGCCACAGCAACATCACTTCTGCACACAGACACCATATAATACTGGACAGTAAATAACTCGCCTCACCGCCTCACTTTCGCAGCCCAGTGCTTTGCAATTGAAACGGACAATGGAGTTTGTTGTGTCCGTGTGTGTGTGTATACATTACTGGCCCTGCAGTACACAGTAATATGTCTGGCTGGAGTGCTGCTGCTATCCAAATAGAAGTGGAGGAGCTGTAGCGTGGCCTGCCTGCCTGCCTTCCTGCCTGCCTGCCTGCCTGCCTGCCTGCCTGCCTGCCTTCCTGCCTTCCTGCCTGCCTGCCTGCCTGCCTGCCTTCCTGCCTTCCTGCCTGCCTTCCTGCCTGCCTGCCTGCCTGCCTGCCTGCCTTCCTGCCTGCCTGCCTGTCTGTCTGCCTGCCTGCCTGCCTGCCTGTCTGCCTTCCTGCCTGCCTGCCTGCCTGCCTGCCTGCCTTCCTGCCTTCCTGCCTGCCTGCCTGCCTTCCTGCCTTCCTGCCTTCCTGCCTGCCTGCCTGCCTGCCTGCCTGCCTGCCTGCCTGCCTGGCTGACTGCCTGCCTGTCTGCCTTCCTGCCTGCCTGCCTGCCTGCCTGCGTGTCTGCCTTCCTGCCTGCCTGCCTGCCTGCCTGTATGCCTTCCTGCCTGCCTGTCTGCCTGTCTGCCTGCCTGCCTGCCTGTCTGCCTTCCTGCCTGCCTGCCTGCCTGCCTGCCTGCCTGCCTGCCTTGCTGCCTGGGGATGATGGGGACTGTCCCTCTGTCATCCACCCACCTGCTGCGCACTGTACCGTCTTGGGCTCTAGGATCAGATGAAAGGCTAGGAAAAAAGAGATGCAGACGTCTTGGAGTGCGCTCATGCGCGTGCGTGGGTGGGTGCGTGCGTGCGTGAGTGAGTGTGTGCATGCATATGTATACGTTAATCTCCATGTTCAAACTTGCTTAGGCACACACACACACACACACACTACATACACTCTAGTACATGTAGACTCTAGAGCAGTGGTCTCCAATTAACTTTTCCTAAGGGACAAATAATGTAGCGCAAGCGAGGCCGCGGGCCAGACCCCCTCCCCCAAATAAAAAATAAAAAAGAATAATAATAATAAAATAAAAATTGAAAAAATATAGAAACACTGTTAAAATATTAAAATATTATCATTAGCTGTTGCACTATAGTGCCAGGAAGGAATGTAAATAAAGACCAACTGTGGACAAGTTAACGAGAGAGAGAGAGAGAGAGAGAGAGAGAGAGAGAGAGAGAGAGAGAGAGAGAGAGAGAGAGAGAGAGAGAGAGAGAGAGAGAGAGAGAGAGAGAGAGCACGTTCAACTGCTGAATGCATGTTCAACTGCTGAACGTGCTCTCCAGCAGAGCCACTTCAGTCACGGAGGGAGGGAGGGAGGGAGAGAGAGATTTACATGACAAGACCTAAAACAAATATAGGTCTATATGTGCGCTAAAATCCCAACTCGGTCGAGGAGCAAAAGTCATAGTTTCCAGGAATGCTCGTCTATGCATTATTTTTGCGGTCGTTTTCGAAAATCATATTAGTTTTCCTCCAACGCATTCCCGACGTATCATGCATTCTCTGCTCAAATGATCTCGCATAACGCGCCCCTACCAAACTATGGGGACAAATATCCTCCAAATTTAGAATACTACAGTAAGCAGGCTAAAATGCAAAGATGATGATATCAGAAATACACAAAAACAGTGCAGGGGAGGAGAATCGTCCCCATTTAACAGAGGGCAGAGTGCTCTAACTTCATAACTGAGCGCTCAAGACTCTTCTGGTTGAACAGAGGGAAACACGCTCACCGTGCGTGCAGATTACAGGCTGTCGGGGAGAAGAGGTGGGCCATCAGGAATATTAGACCCTATTCTGTCTAACTACTAGCCTACGTATGTTTCCTGGACATTTCTGAAATTCGGGTTAGGGGTAGGGTGGGGCTCGCGTGGCGCGTTGCTCTCAGATAAATTACCTTGCATAATACGACACTTCCTTACTACAGATACGGTCAGCCAGACCTTGAATATTACGAGTGCAAGACAAAGCAAAGCTGATATAACAAAGACATACAATAGAAGCAAAGGAGAATCGTTTACAGTACATCTGCAAGCAGAAGAGAGTTGAGAAAACTCAGACGACTCTGCTTAAATAACTGCGCTTTGCCCTCATGACTCTCCAGGTTTAATAGAAAGGGCGCGGCTCACCACGGCACGCAGGCTGCACCCAGGCAACGTTGACCTTCAGGAATACTCAGCAAATCTTCTACCTGGCTCTATATTTCCAAGACTTTTTTAAGGAACTGGTTTAGTTTTTGTCCTCCCTTCTTTTGGTCACGACTGTTCTCTGGAGCTTGAGTCTCTACATGTAGGCTACCTTGCATAAATGATACTTCAAATACATGATAATTGTCATCCAAACTTATAATAAATGTGAGTAAACAAAAGACAAAATGTATCTGGCCTCATAAATACATAGAAATAGGGAAGGAGAGAATTGTCCTCATTTTCAACCAGAAGAGAGGAGAGTGCTTCGACACCGCACAATTGCGAACGGTGTGATGTCCGAGGTCGACGCAATGATAAATAACGGCTAGTCTAGATGTCTAGCAGACAACAGATTTTCACTTCACCATTTTCCCGCATTGTCAATGCCTGTCATGAGACTGTTAGTCAGGGACGTGCACAGGAATTTCAAAGGGCAGTTGCTCTAACCTGAAGAAAGGGCAAAGCCCCCCCCCCCCCCCCCCCCCCCCCCCCCCCCCCCCCCCCCCCCCCCCCCCCCCAAAAAAAACGCATCAACAATGAGCGGCCTTCAGAATTTTAGGAAACTGCACCATGGGTATTATTATTTTTAGTAGTAGTAGAAGTAGTATATTATTGTCATAATGATTAATATTTTTTATTGTATAGTATCCTGAATATGCGTACCATATGATATAACATGCTAGTTTTTAAACATGTAGGCCTACCTATTAATCATATCAGAGATGATCAGCCTTATGCCCACCTGCCCTAAATGTCTCCTGATCCACATTTCCTCATGTGTGGTATGTGGCTTCCCCTAAATTAAATGAAATTATGAGAAAAAGCCTTGATAGTTTTTAAACCTGTATCAGTCACAGAGGTTATCAGTCTTATGCCTACCTGCCCTATGTGCAGAGGTCTGTGGCTCTGAGTCATCCTCATCTTAAATGAAATGAAATGATGAGTAAATTAGCCTAATAGGCTAAATATGAGGATGCTTAATCAATTAACCCACTGTCATCTTTATAATCCTTGTAGCAGCCAAAGTAGACTTTAAGTTATAATAATTAGAAATAGTTAAAAATAGTTAAAAAAAAATCATTTAATTTGAATTTGAAATTTAATTAATAGGCATATTCCATGATTAAAATGATGAATATTATATAGGAAAGCTAAAACAATAAGAATTCACAGGTTTAGGTCATTTGTTGGGTCTTTTGTAGCCTATATTAAAAATGTGTACTGTCGCTTTAAGAATGGACGAGCCGGTGTCGTGCCGAAAAGTGAGTGCCTGCCAGAACACGAGTGCCCTCATTGAAACCAATGACATTTTTGAGAGAAAATTATACACATTTTTGCAGAATGAATTACATAATTTATGAACTAAAATATGCTTATGAAACATTACTCGTCCTCCACTTAATATGAGCTATTTGAATGAAACTGTAACATTTGTTATGACAATTCTTCGATTCTTTTATGGAAATAATACTGAAATTGTAACCAGTTCTTTGTAATACTTCCAGAAGGAATGCAGATTCTTTATTGATAGGCTTTCCATCTTAAATTGTGTCGGATTTATCTGCAAAAATGGGTAACAAATGTTTGAAAAATTGGTCATTGGTTTCCATTGGTTTCAATGAGGGCACTCGTATTCTGGCAGGCACTCACTTTTCGGCACGACACCGGCTTTCATTTCAGATCGCAAAGAACCGTGGCGTGGGAGCACCAGTTCTTATATGTTGCTCTGAAGCTCCGAGCTTCTCGCAGACTTTATAACCTTTTATTTTCATTACAGATATTTTAGTTAGTTCATGCACATTTTGTAGGCCTATGTCTTGAGAAGAACAGTAAACGTCAGTTATCACGTGGAGTGGATTTATTTCAATTAGGCCAACATGGACATTTACAGTGGAAACAGTAGCCTATCTTTGGGTCGGAGAATAGGCTATATCAGCGTAAGAAAACGCACTTTCCTAGCGGTCTCACCAAGATCAAACCTCTACAATCCTGAAAAAGATTATCTGCCTCACCTGCACCTGTTCATTTTTTTCGCAGCCAACTCTGCAGAGATGTGCTTCCTTTAGCTAGCCTACCCCCTTAAGTTCTCTCTTGCTTGATAAAACGACATGTCATCTGCATGTTTCTTTAGTTGGGTTAGCCTTCCACAAAACAACCTGAGCCATGTAAAACGTTGACTGCAAGCAAGCTAGCCGGCTGTCGTATTCGCCCAATAGGCCTATCTGAACGTGGCACACCCCAGCTGTCAGATTATTTAGGATCAAACGTCCTAAACTCCAGATCGGCTTTAAGAGACATTAATTGTGATCATGTAGTTTAATACTGTGTAGTCTGCTGTGTTTCCAGCTCACCTCAGGCCGTCAGGGCAGTCGCTCTACTCCCACGACATCTTCGACATATTTTGCGTCTCTGCCCTGGTCGCATGCATGCTTGTTCCCCCCTCCCTCCCATGTAGAGCTGCGCGTGCCCCCCGCATCGCGCATGCTGCCCCTCCCTTTGCCTATCTCGAGGTGCAGGTGAATCTGAATTTGAAAACTTAATTTAGGAAGCTTCAATCAAAAATACGAATTGCAAAGCAAATCAGTTGAAACATGAAATCTTAGCCTATTTTTCCGAGGCATATCTACAGCTGGCTGTCGGGGTTTTTTTTGCTACCTAAACGTGGCGCTGGCTGGCTGTCAGATGTATGATACTAAAAGTTCTAAACTCAACATTGTAATAGAGAGGTTGATTGTGAGCATATTTTGTACCCTAATATGTAGACTGTGTGTAGGGCTCTAGCCGACACCCAGGCATCTTCAAAATCTTTCGTGTGTCTTATAGGCGCTCAAGGGCCTGTCGCGTGCCTTCTCCCTCCCCACCGGAGTTGTTGCGTAGCCTACCTACCTCACATCGCTCGTGCCCATTCTCGACGGGTCTGATGAATTTGTATGACTGACTTAAGTCTTTATTGTACAAAACTTCAATCAAAATTATGAATTATAAAGAAATCAAATGATATTGAAATATGAAATTATAATTGCCATATTATTTTCCCCTCCCTTGGAAGGGCAATATCAGCCAATGTGGGCAAAAGGGCCGTTGCTCGGGCACCGTGGGCAACTATGCTCTGCACGTGCCTGCTGTTAGTATAAGATTTAACTATATGTGAATGCTTAGGAGAGATCACTGACGTTTTTGTGATCCCAAATCGTGCATGGCCACAAATAGGCGCATTTATGGTATCATTTTTAAGGACCTCATGGCGGGCCACAAGTTTGCTGCCCGCGGGCCGCAGTTGGCCCGCGGGCCGTTGTTTGGAGACCAGTGCTCTAGAGTGTGTGTGTGCGTGCATGCATGCTAGCGTGTCTGTGTGTGTGAAGGAATTGTGCATTGTGACCTTATGTGTGCTTGTGTGGTACTCTCTAAGTGATGGACATGTTGTTGTTCCCTTGCTAGGGCTTCGTGGTGATGCTGGACAAGGTGGTGTCCTTCTCCCTCAACACAGAGGTCGGCCTCTTCATCTTCATTATGCTGAGGACATCCAGGTCTGAGCGCTTCAAGTAAGTCAATGATGAACGTGTACAACTTACTTTCTTAGTATTCCCATAGGAACACAGGCCATTGACAAAACTCTTCCATCCTCTCCTGTCTTGGGCCCTCCACTCCATTTGTTGCCGTATAGATCTTACTTCATTTCAACATATCCTCTCCAGCAGGATCTTGGTCTGCCTCTTTTTCTTTTGCCCTGTGGGTTCTGTTGAAGCTTGTTTGATTATTGCTTCGTGTACAAACAAGATGAAAATATTTATAGCCTAAATAATTCATGAAAAAACGGGATAAATCACTGCACACTAGTTGTGCGTAGGGACTTTTATTACTTTTTGAATAACAATATCACTAATGTTAATTTAATTACATATCGGATTTCACCAAATAATTATTGTTCATAGATCAAAGGTAAAATTGGTGTTAGGGAAACAGCAACCAATTTCTGTGCAGCATTGTTCAGTAGCTTCAAAGAACGCAAACAAAAGAAATGACATGTCAAAAGTTTCATTGCAGCAAGATTATATTTGCTTGCATTTTAAGCACATGTTGAAGTTGTATTTTAAAGAAAAGAAAAGGGAAAGTGTTGTGTAAATCCTGAACTAACAACATATCCATTGATTGAAGCCTAATTGACTCAATAATTTACTTGGTGCAATCTGATAGTGCAGGCATGCCTAGACACTGCAAGATGCACTGTGCCTGTGTATCTTTGGCTGTGTTGATGCTCATCGATTCAGGCCTAATAAACAACTCAACGCAATCAGATGGTGTATAGAACACCAAAGAACATGTAGTGCATGTATTTGGCTACGTTTGTGTATCTTCGACTTATTGCATTCAGTGGCAGGCACAGACATTTTTGGGGGTGGGTTCTGAAGGGGGGTGGGTGAGGAGCATGTGGTAATTACGGCTGCCTTACTAGGCTATAGAGAGGCTATACATTTTACCGGGGCATAATTGTCATATGCTTTTGATCGTGAAGCATTCGTAGATTATCATATCAACATGGACCACAGTATATTGTGACAAAAAACTTTCAAAAAGGGATTTTTTTTGTCCAGTAGATCAAATGGGCAGGTGCTGTAGCACCACCTCGTCCCTAGCTGTGCATGCCTATTGCATTTTACATATACAGTGTAATGTAGGCATTTTACATATACCGTTAGACACCCTAATACGCTGCGTGTTTGTGTATCTTTGGCTCATTGCTTTGCACATACTGCATACTGTAGACATTATACATACTCGCGTATCCTGTACATTGTACATGCTATACCGATATGCTGTATGTTTGTTCATCTTTGGTATTTGGTATGAAATTGTACATATAGGAATCCCAATACGCTGTTTGTTTGTCTATCTTCAGAGTATTTGCACGTACTATACGTATATCCAGGTTTCTGTTTGTCTGTCTCTGCGGCAGTGTTAGGAGACCCAGCAGCTGACTCACTGACCCCCGTCATCCCCTTACGTTGTCTGCTCTCCTCCTCCCCTTGTCTCTCCCCCAGACACCTGAGCGTGCCGCTGCCCTGCGGCGACCTGGTCTTCCAGCTGACCTGGCTGCTGCCTCTCTATTTCCTCTTCGCCGTGGGCTACGACGTCCTGCAGAGCGCCTTCGAGATCGCCGGACGCCTCTCCGTCATCTCGGCCATGACGCCGGCGCCGGTGCCGCCTCTCACTCCCGCCACAACCCAGCTGCAGCTGACCCCGGCGCAGGGGGAGAGCGCCGCCGTGCTCCACCACGCTTAAGATGGACCGCTAAGGCTGCCTTTCCAATCTCTCCACCCACCACCAGCACCACCACCCACCACCGCCCCTCATTCGCACCCTCCAGCAGCAGCAGAAGCAGCAGCCCCCAGCTCAGGGGGTGAGCATGGTGCTCCACCACGCTTAAGATGACCGCTAAGGCTGCCTTTCCAATCTCTCCACCCACCACCAGCACCACCACCACCACCAATCTGTGACCCACCGCCCCTCATTCGCACCCCCAAGCAGCAGCAGCTGCCCCCCGCACAGGGGGAGAGCGCCGTTCTCCACCGCGTTTAAGATGACCGCTAGGCTGCCTTTCCAATCTCTCCACCCAGCACCAGCACCACAAACCTGCGACCCACCGCTTCTTATCCACTCTCCTCAAGAGTAGCAGGTCCCGCCCGGCCACAAAGCATACAACTAAGCAAAGCAGCTACCGCCATCTATAGAAGCAGCTACCGCCATGCATAGATGAGGATGGCTGTGACCCATCAACTGAAGTCTGCAACTCCTGTGGTGGAGTGGAAGAGAGAGAGAGAGAGAGAGAGAGAGAGAGAGAGAGAGAGAGAGAGTGAGATTAAAAAACAGCCTCCCTCATCATCATTACCACCTCCATCACCCTACTCTTTCTCCTCATCCTCAGTGCCCTCCTCCTGGGGGGGGGGTTTGAAGGCCATATGAAAATATGATGAATCGCAGCAGCAGTGGTGCTGCCTGACCCTGGAGCCAGTGGAGGGAGGTGGGTGTGGGATGCCATCGCCATTCGAGGCTGAGGGCTTTTCCTTGGGAAGCACAAGGGAAGGCAGAACTATTGAACTGGAGGAGACTCACACTGAGAGGGGTGGAAAAAAAAGAAGAAGAAAAAGAAACCACTATAGCCAGCAACTGTGCTGATGTGACAAAGGTTTTTGCTGGAGAGTATGTGAGAGGGTGTGTGTGTGTGTGTGTGTGTGTGTGTGTGTGTGTGTGTGTGTGTGTGTGTGTGTGTGTGTGTGTGTGTGTGTGTGTGTGTGTGTGTGTGTGTGTGTGTGTGTGTGTGTGTGTGTGTGTGTTTGAGAGAGAGAGAGAGAGAGAGAGAGTGTGTGTGTGTGTGTGTGTGAGAGAGAGAGAGCAAGAGAAAGAGGGAGTGTGTGTGTGTTTGGTTGAGAGAGAGAGAGAGAGAGAGAGAGAGAGAGAGAGAGAGAGAGAGAGAGAGAGAGAGTGTGTGTGTGTGTGTGTGTGTGTGAGAGAGAGAGAGAGAGAGAGCGCGCGCGAGAGAGAGAGAGAGACAGAGAGAGCGCACAAAAAGACAGACAGTCTGTGTGCGTGCGTCCATGTGTGCTATAAATGCGTGTGTAGACTGTGTGAAGAGTTGGGCCATTAAAATTGGAGGCCATGAAGTTCCCAAGGGAGTAGTAGTGGTATAAAAATGGAGCCACAGGATGCTGCTGTGTCAGTGTGTTGGTCTTGGTAAAAAATGGGGGTCTTTTGAAGCATGCTGACCCAAGTGCACTCTACTGTACTGTACTGTACTGCACTCTACTGTACTGTACTGTACTGTACTGTACTGGGGTGGGGAGCATTTCTCAAAGCCACAGTTGATAATAACTACATTAGCTTCTTTGTTGTTTGCAATGCAATTTCCTATTGGCAACTACCCAAGTTGCTAACTGGGTAACAACTACGCTTTTGAGAAAGCACCCCCTGTATTGTCTGGTGCTGGAGTGGAGCCACCTCACCCCTCTCTCTCTGTTTAATGGCATCTGCCCTCTCAGCCTACTCTTCTCTTCTCTTCTCTCTCTTCTTATCTGTTGCCCACGCTGAAGTACCTGCCTGCTTCCCCCCAGACAGCCTTAATTACATGCTCTCAAAACGTTAAGTAGCGCGGCCATATGGCCTGATAGAGAGAGAGAGAGAGAGAGAGAGAGAGGGTATGGAGGGATTTCCATAAGAGCTTCCTGTACTGCGTTCAGCTGTCCACCCCTGCATCTTCCAGGAAGACAGGTTAGCAATTGTGTGAGTACTGGTATGTGACGGAATGAGGAAGAGAGAGTGTATGAGAGAGAGAGATAATGGAAAAGAGAGAAAGTGCGCGTGCGTGTGTGTGTGTGTGTATGCGCATGTGTGTGGGTGGGTTGGGAATAGAGTGTGAGAAAGAGAGAAATACTGAAATCTATAAAGTTTTAGTCTTCACAAGTCATAAAGGGCATGCTCTGAGTGTAAATGCGGCGATGTGGGATATCTAGTTTTGTTTTTTGGCAAAGATGCGGACAGCATTAAAATGAAATGGCTCTTTGCAGCAAAGGATTCTTGGCTACGCCATTCTTGACAACACGCCATATGTTTTCAAGGATGTTTCAAGGAGTGTGTGTGTGTGTGTGTGTGTGTGTGTGTGTGTGTGTGTGTGTGTGTGTGTGTGTGTGTGTGTGTGTGTGTGTGTGTGTGTGTGTGTGTGTGTGTGTGTGTGTGTGTGTGTGTGTGTGTGTGTGTGTGTGTGTGTGTGTGTGTGTGTGTGTGTGTGCGTGCGCGTGCATGCGTGTGCGCGCACACTTCCCTATTTCATCATGTCTCTTTTGAAAATCAAACATTATTCCCCTCTGCACATGAAAGTATTATATAATCTTAAAAGTAATTTCACCACATATTTATACAGACTTTTGAAAAGGCAGTATGCTTTTAAGCTGTGAATATTAATATTTAAACATAGCTAATTCTTCTAAGGTAATGTAAATGCATGCTTTGTGCAACTCCTATTTATATAAATACACACATTGCAGAAAAGACTTTATGGACATCTATATTTTATACATTTTATACTTACATCACGAAGATACTTAGCATTTTTACTATGACATTAGTGTTGCAGATTCATGTTACCGCAAATTATAAACCGTATGTAAAATGCTTTTTGCAGTTTGCAAGTAATCACTGTAAAAGTGCAGATTGTTGTGAATTCAAGGAGCTCCATGCTCTTAACAGCCAGTCTGTGTCCTGTCATGCTTACTGCGGTAACACACAATCTGAACATGTTGTCCTCTGTTTTGAAATGAGCTGGTACATTGCTATATAATATACATTACATAAGGTAAATAATTGACATATATCCACATTTTGTATAGTATCTCAAATTGTTATAAAATGATCTGATCAGGCATAGGCCATACCAAATATTTGTCTACATGTAAGCTATTTTTGAAAAACCATTGAGCTGTGACTAGAAGTTTGTATGTCAGTCTTTATGTGATTGCCTTCATTCACACACAGAATTTACAAAAAAGATCTACTGTATGTGTAGACCTACATACAATATTCTACGATAGCCTAAACCAGTGGTTCCTAACCTTTTTTCTTAAAGCACCCCCCTTACCTGTGCCCAAGACAAGCCATGCACCCCCAACCCAAACTTCAACACGTATATTTGCACTGCAAAATGACTGAAGTGATAAATTACAATGATTCTTGCTCGAGACATTAATCAATACCTTAATTACTTTACAAGGGGACCAAAACATGTTTGAACTTGGTTTTGATTTGGCCTGATTATAATGTTCACAAGCAGAATTTTGGTCACAACCTCAACATCAACAAAATTCTGTGCACCCCCTGAATCTCTGGAACACCCGCACCCCAGGTTAAGAACCACTGGCCTAAACCTGTGATGCTTCAAAGAGAAATTGGTCCAGATTATTAACACATTTATAATTTGTAGCAGCATATTTAACTCGGTTTAGAGACTCAATGGGAGCTGCCCTAAATAGGAATCAGGATGGAGTAATCAGTCTATTATGTAAGAATGACTGAAGTTGGGTGGTAGTAAACATGTCATACAGACAGGAGGAATGGAAACAAATGTTTGATTGTTTTAACCATTTAACATCGGATGGAACCTTACCTTGAATGACTTCACAAGTTTCTTTGGCTCAATGTTTTAAATGCTTTATATGAATGCTCTGTAAATACTTGGCCAGTTCCTCAATGTCTAGCGGTTGTCTACACCAAGAATGTATGGCCTTTGGTACAGCTACCCATAGGCCTAACAACAGAAAATGTTCTGACCGTATTAAATCACTTATTTCACGTGTTCACGGTTGCATGTCTTTCATTGCTATTGTACTGACTGTTTTGACATCCATTACCCAGGTGGTAGGCTGCACTAATGGACATTGGACAGTGAATACAACCATTATCGTCTATTTGCCATTCACTACAACTGGGCCCAAATGGCAGCAATAATAGTACAAAAACAGATATTTAAATGTGTTCTCTGATATAAAGAACCCAATCTCGAAGTATTACAACTGTCAGTTACATGGCAACATTGTCACTATGAAACTAAAAAATATCTGAAGAACCTTTCCGAAGAACCCTCATGATTTCTAACATTTCAGTTCAGTTCAGTTGCTGGTAAATAAGGGGACATTCAACATTTTACAACCTTATTACACCAATAACCCATAATATAATAAAATAAAATAAAAACAAGACATCAGGAAACTGATTGTCTTCTAATACCCACCAAGAATGGTATTGCCCATACACTTCTATGCAAATCAGTTAGCTAGATCAAACCTCTTCGGATGACAAAAGAATTTTATTTTTGTCCCATCCTAGTTGCTCAAACTGCAACAAAAAAAATGCAAACCACGACAAGACACCAATTTAATATCAAAATATATTTTATTCTGGACTTTTTTTAATCAGATCTGATTCAAATTACAACAGGACGATGCAATGCAATGGGGGAGGACCTGCAACCAAAGAAAGTAAGAAGGGAGGGGGAAAAACCTTGGAGGGGGAGGGCAGGGGGGGGCGTAAAAGAGGAGAGCGCTGGTGAGCATGTGGAGCCCAGATGGTCAGACGGTAGCGTATACTGTACATGGTCCAGGTTATCCTCAATAATGTTTTTTTTTCACTCCTTTTTTTAAAATTCTCATTATTTGAAGCTACAAAGAAATATGAATTACAAAAAAGTTTTATTTTTATTTTTAAAAGAGTACAAAACGTCCAGGGGGACACACAGAATAAGAATATGATTGGAATTTCAGCTTTGTGAAACAAAACGCGTACAAGATGTGGGCAAGCAGACAAAGGGACAGCAGTTTTCTTTTTCTCTCTTTTTTTGGTTGTAGTTTCGTTTTCTTTTTTCCTTTTTTTTCATTTTAGATTTTTTCTTTAAGCCAACCTAAAGGGCCCGTCAAACTTCTGACTACAATAAATAGCGTTCTGATGGTAGCAATTTTACCTCTGTGTAGACTCTTCTTCTGCTTTTATGAAGCATCTGAATAAAATGCAAATGTTTGCACATCTAGTAGTGACACTTGAACAGAAACATGTAAGGCTTAAAAACATGACACAAAAATGAGGCTTTGTGAAAGAGGACACAAGTCGTCTTGCTGGCTCTGAGATATGATGTGGAGCAACATCTACGTCACACATTCCAAAAAAAAGAGAGATTATCTTCCAAGCAAACACACTCCATCCCTTTCTGAAACACTCCATCACTTTCTGACTGGCAGTCACGCTTACTTCAAGTCTACCTTTCCCCGAGAGACTGGCACATCATGTGCATGTGTGTGTAGTTTCCCACATTATACCGGCAACACAATTTTTATATGGCATGGAAAAAAAGGGGTGTACGGATAGGAAATTATGCTCATTTCCTTGGTTGTTGTTTTCCACCTTCCTTTACCAAACCTCAAAAAAAAAAAAGACTTGCAACCAAAAACTCTATGTAGTTCCCAGTGGATAATTTCCGGTTCACTTACACCGTTGGGTGGCATTGCACAAGCCGCACTGGATCAGTTAGAATACATTTGTGAAGATTTCCAGCCTAGGACCAGATCAGCTTCAAGCTCTGCAGGTGACTTTAAAAAAGAAAGAAAAAAAGAAAATCTGTCTACCTCTCTAAAGTAAAAGCAACTCACACTGGAAAAGTCTGAAGCCACAGAGCTGTAATATAGAGGCAGAGCTAGTTTGGAGAAATGACCAGAGGGGTTTGTACTGTAAGTAGAGAGCCTGAGGGTTGTGAGCAGTGCTGGGTGCAGGGGTGCCGACAGGGGGGGACGACAAAGGGGACAGTAGTCCAGGGGCCCAGGGAGAGAGGGGCCCCAGAATTGGGACCTCATTACATTGTATCTATTGGGCTGGGGGGGCCCTTTCAGATGACTTTGTCCTGGGCCCGGCAAAAGCTGTTAGCGCCCCTGGCTGGGTGGATAAAAGAGGGCAGCGCGGGGGGGAAAGCACACTGGGGAGAAAGGGAAAGCCTAGAGGAGGACACATAATATGAACCCAAAAATCACATGAGTAAAAGTTAGAGATAGCCAAGCCCGATTAGAATCCGCATCCATTTGCACACCATTAGAAGAAATCCACATGGAGAGTTCAAAGTCAAAAGGTACAGAGGAGCCAGATTTTTAACCCATGTAGTTCAAATGCTGCACTGAACAAAAACATTCCTTTGTACGCAGACTTAAAGCAGATGTTCCGTGTGTGTGTGTGTGTGTGTGTGTGTGTGTGTGTGTGTGTGTGTGTGTTTTAACCTGTTTGCCTAGTAGACCAGAGTACATACAGTGAACTGAACCCTGTTTGTGTGTGTGTGTGTGTGTGTGTGTGTGTGTGTGTGTGTGTGTGTGTGTGTGTGTGTGTGTGTGTGTGTGTGTGTGTGTGTGTGTGTGTGTGTGTGTGTGTGTGTGTGTGTGTGTGTGTGTCACATTGAGGTTTGTGTAATAGTTTCTGTTCTTCTAAATACTTGAGGAGAATTTGAAAGCACAATACAGTACAGCAGTTCACCTTGACCAGAGAGTACTAATGACTTTATGCTGCTCCATCAAAAGGGCACAAACTAACCATCGCAACAGATGATTTTAAAGCGTTTTGATGCATTGTGCATCCTTTATGTGAATGTGTGCGTGTGTGTGTGTGTGTGTGTCCATATTCATTTTAAATCTGCAGAGCTCTACAGACTGATGTTGGGGTCGGGGGCATACTACTACTGCATTTAGTAATCCTTTAAGACATAGCATGAAAACTACAACTGAAGGCTAAAACTGATTTTCAACTGTTAAGTCCCCATATTTGTTGTTCTTGAGCCACAAATATACAGTAGCAATGACTGGCTTGTGTATTCTTTTTTAAATAACTGTATTGTGGGTTTAAAAATAACAAACTGAAGCAAAGCAAGGATTTTTAAAAGAAAGGTAAATCTTTCATTTCATGCATCTGTGACCTAAAAAACTGTTCTGCTGTAAAAGGAAAGAAAAAACAAAATGCTCTCCTCTGAACTGGAAAGCAGATATGTCTGCACACGGAAAACTGAACTACCAACAAAGATTAAAATTCTTTTTTTTATTTCGATGAGATTGGATTTGAAGAACGAATAGTAAAATATCTTCCAAATTTTGGTACATATTTGGGTCCTTTTTTCTTCTTTTTTTTCTTAAATGTTTTTGTCCTCCGTCTGTGTCACAAAAGTCCTTTTCATGTCTCTCCTGTTGGAATCACATCACTTCTCTTCCGTCTGCAGGGGCAGGGTGCTTGTTGTCATTTTTAGTTGTTTTTTTTTTCTTTTGTTTTTTTTCTTTTTGTAGTGGCTGGCCATGGTTCAACAAGGGACTGTAGCAGTACATGGGGCAGGGACAGTCATTTTGGCTATGTACACATTCATAGTCGGTCCATGGCTTCCAACAAGCAGCGTTATTTCCGCAGATCTAATACACAAACCTGTAGAAAAATGAAAGAGGGAGAAAGAACGTTAGACACACGCCCTTATACACAAAGCAGCAGAAGGAATTGAAAGGACATTCATTTTGCAGCAAGTTACAATAACATAGACTTCATAAACCATAAGACATCTCTTGTCTGGTAGTCAGGTTTGCCCTGTATTAATAATGTGACACCAGAAGACTACTGTCCATGTCTGAGAAAGTTCTAGCCTAATACGAGGGGAATTTTACCAGTGACCAGTGGCACATAAGACTGTTACACAAAATACAAAACACTCTGATTCATGCCCCATTATGCATGGGAGTTGAAGAACGTAAAGAGCAAATGAGAAAAGTTGAGAAAAAATATACTCACGGATCCGTCTGATGCACTCGCACCCACTTTGTCTCCTGCTGCATTCCAGCAAACTTCAAAGATGCCCCCTGTTCCCCTATAGCTATGGACTAAAGCACCAGTCTGCAAACACAAGAGCACAGACAACGTGGGTTCAACACAAATCACTCAAGAGTTGCTTGACGACGCTAACTAGACCTTTGCACAAACAAATAGTTCAACTGGCTGGCACCATATGTGGTCTTTGCATTTTGAGTCGAGCTTTTCCATGACGTTTCTGGACTAGACAGAACAATTTTGTTTAATTTGTAGGATATTCCACATGGATTTTGAGCCATTTTAGGACAATATTTACAGTATTCGTATCTCTTCGTATTTCTTGGTGCCATCATCTTATTTCTTGGCAGCAATATGGCATCACTGGTTAAGTCCAATTACTCAATTATTTGCACCAACTTGAGCCTGATCAAAAAAAAAAAAACCCCGGATCCTACTGCCATATTTTCACAAAACATGGAAATGCTATTTTAAAACACCACAGCGAGTACAAATGTGTAGTAGCCACCTGGGGCTTATACTAAGAAGCTGGCTCAGGAGTAAACCAAGTTAAAGTGTAACTTGCAGGTTAAACACCACTAAATCTCATTTTAAGAACCTCAATACATAAATTTAGATGTGATATATGTCAAAATACCGAATTATCGCATAGACAACATTTTCAGAAAACTTTGTCAAAAATAACGGCGGCTTCTTTTAAACAAACATTTAGAATCCGACGTCGATAGAGGGAGTCGCCGTGTTCTACAGACATACTAAGCACCGGAGAGAATAGGCCAGATTCTAATATTGTAACACCTTTCCAGACCTATAGGCTAAATTTCAACAAGTTAAATGGCCTTAAACAGTGGCAGTATCCACCAGATACCGTCTGAACCATTTTATTATTTAAAATAATAATATTTTTTGTAGGTTTCCTCCATGTCAATGCGCTGCAGCAGCGCCATGAGGGTGTGCCAGACCGTTATTAGGCTACCGTAGGCCAGTGATGCGCGGGTCGACGAAAAAACAAGACACACCCGACCGCTTTTTTCCCTAGTCCGCCCGCTTGCCCTGCCCGCAAGAAATATTCATGAAAATTTTTGACCCGGCCCGCTTCCCGACCCGCCTTTGAAAATAGTAGCCGTGCGTCTTTATGAACACCCTAGCGTCATTGGCAAAGCACAATCACGTCAATAAAGGTCTTAAAAAAGGAATTTGCGTCAAGAACAAGACAGCTGTGCATTTCAACAGGACATGTTGGATTTTTGAACCGAGGCCATGCAATGACGACTGCCGACTGTCACCTGTTTATTTCGGTAACATCGTCGTTTGGATACATGGAGGAAATTAATCTGTAGGTTGGTGAGCAGACGGAGCCAGCCGTCAAGTGGATTGCCTCGTAGTCATGGTACAACACAGGAAATGAAAACAAACTCTGTAAGCAACACATGCGTTCGAAACCATTACAATTGTATAAGAAAATATGTAGGCTATATCCATCACTGCACTGTTTAGAGCACCCTCTGTGTTCTTCAAAATGCACTCAATGGTTGCACCTGCTGCACCAGTTGCGCGCAGAAGATATTCGGCCGACGCAGGAGCCTCATTAAGTCTCCTGCAGAGCGCGTGGCACCATCGTAGTTATTCAGCCATATAAACTTTGATCTATTTCGCAAAAAATGTCCCTGTCTGCTAAAGTAAACTATAGCCAATTGGCTAGCCTATAGCCTACTTTAAAATTCGGCATCATTTCAAAGGTCCTGACCGACCGCACCCGACCCGAATTTCATTAAAAATAATATTTCATAACCCGTGCCTGCGGTCGACCGCAGTTAATTGCAAGCGCCCGCTGCTTTCGGGTCAGCCCGCGCATCACTGCCGTAGGCCTATTTCCTCGATTTGTAGCCGGCCTCGTTTTGTAACCGGGTGTTGTGAAAAATCGGAAAAATAGACACCGGCCCCGTTTAGTAGCCGGCCTCGTTTAGTAACCGGTGCGCTTTAAATTACTCATTTTGCACAACGTGTTAAAGTTCAAAAAAATTCGGAACGTGTGTAGGCGATGCCTAGCCTACTTTAATAGCCTAAATTGTAACATTTAAATGCCTCCTCTCCAAGCGGCACAATCGAAACTTAAGGTGCTTGCAAGTTTGCCTGGTAGCCTATCCAACAAGACAAGCCATGTGACATTAAACATAGCCGTCGTCTTGCGAAGAGTTGGACGAGTTGGCATGTGTATGAGAGAGAGAGAGAGAGAGAGAGAGAGAGAGAGAGAGAGAGAGACGTGCTTCCCGAAAGCGCTTTGCAGAAAGGGAAAGGTGATGTCTCCAAATATTAGGCCTGCACAAAATACCTCTTAGTAAAGTAGACATAAGTGAAGTATTTTGCTTAATAACAAAGCCGACTCGATTGGTTCATATTGCTCAGAATAGACCTCATACCGAAGTCCACGTTTTAATGGAGTTGCATGCGCGAGGTTGCAACTGTTGCGACTGTGCTCGATCACGCCGAACAGGTGCTTATACTGGAGGCTCTTGCGCAAACAGTTAAGTCACTGCATACCCGCCAATGATGAAGCAGGTTTCTTTATTAGTTTTAAGAAAACAGCCTTCCCGGCGCACAGGGTGCAGCCATTTTAAAAAACTGGTGCCATCTCTGACTGGCCAAGATGAAATCGTATGCACGCTTCGAGATTATAGCCTACATCGCATATGAGATGATTATGAGATGACATTGCATTTCCCACCACTATCACGAGACATTGTCTTTAGACATTGACGGGCAGCGGGAGACATGCATCCACATCTCCCAAACTAGGTAGGCTATAGGTAATATTTGTGTTGGCATTTTTGTTTCAGTTTTGTAACGAGGATTATAGCATCTGTAGACTTGATTTCTTCTAGCCTACGGGAATACTTTTTTAGTTTGGTATAATTACGGACAATGCAAATAACTGTTTTTTGTGACATGCGGACATTTTTGGAGGGAATATAATCGAAAGTCCCGCCGCCTGGTTTATTGTTTTGTGACGTGCATGTGGATGAGCTTTATTGAAGTTTCATGTAATAGGCCTACTGAGCAGTGAACTGAAATTGAATATAGGCTATATGCCATTTTTACAACATGGCATTTTTCTCGGGTGCTATGAGTATTGTTTTGCACCGAGTAGGAAACGTTTGACGCCATGCCACTCACAGTGAGTGACCATATTATTTCTCATCATTGTCGGCAAAGGGTAGGGCCTTCAACCATAGCCTATTATATAGTTTGGTCTTTTTGTAGCCTGTAAACCAACCCCCTCGTGAAACTGTAACGCGCTTCACATAGGAGTAGTGCCGCGGTTTCAGCACCACGGACAGAGGGCGCAAGTCCATTTAGGCGGCAGGCATGTCGTTATACTCCACGGCAAATGCCGTTTTTGGGAAAAAAAAAAAAATTAGTAGTCGCTATTTCTAAGTAGCCTATGTAATGGTCTACTTTGAGACTATTTTAGATTTGCCTATGAAATGCATCTCTCATGTGAAAGCAAAGGAGAGATAGGCCTAGATATCGCCCCCCTGTTTATAATCGCAAATTACGCATGGCCACAGACAGCGCGGATACCCAGAACAGTTTCATATTCTAGATAAACCGATAGACCCGCTGATCTGTCTTTTTTAATACACAATGCACAAACACAGTAATAGACCATTTTCAATAGCCCACATACAATATAACTGTCCACTTTTCCCAGCCTCTCTACTAGAACCAAAATGGTTGGTAAGCCTACATCCACAAGCGAGAGCTGAGTCAGAACTTTAGTTGGACTCCCTCTATCTACGTCATAGAGGCTCTGCCAGTGAGGAGCCCAATACTTCAGAAGTAGCTGTAAAATGATACATTTTCATAAAAATATTGCAGTTTGGCTTTGTTATAGACTGTGAATTTCACATATATGTTTCAAAACACCTCTCCTGACAACATCCAGTATATATTTAGTTATAAATTTAACCTAAACGTTACCCTTTAAGTTAAGCGCTACTGGTAACTGGTAATTAAAATGGCTACTGGTTCTACTGGTGATTTCTTAGGAGAATGAGGACTTCAGGCTCTTCTTTTAGATGATTTACCGCTTAACTCAACCTGGTTTACTCCTGAACCAGCTTCTTAGTACAGGCCTCTGAAAAATGTCTGCAGTACATTACCTGTGTGTTCCAGATGTGGACACACTTGTCGAAGGAGCCGCTGGCCAGGTGTCTGCCGTCCGGGCTGAAGGCCACGCTGTACACGGGCTCCTGGTGTTTGGTTAGCGTGTGGATGCAGATCCCTCGGTCCACGTCCCATAGCCGAACGGTGGAGTCAAACGATGCACTGGCGCGCCAAGCAAACACACAGACAGATTTTCAGTCCAACTTGCACAAGCAAATTGCAATAGCACTCACCACAAAATTAACATAAATGTCATGAAATCTAAAATGTATACAAGAAAGGATACAGACAATGGCCCACAGAAACATGTCTGCAGTCGTGGTACATGTTTGGTGATCTGTTTTCGTATATAAAACGAGCTCACCAAACGAACCAGCTTCGTAACATTAAACCAATTGCTGTCAAACAATATTTCAGATAAAAATATAGAACAAATATGAGTGGAGCCTGAGGTGCTATATGGCATACGGTATGCATACATAGGTATAACCAAAACAGAAACGTACTACTTAAACATATGCATATGGAATGGACAGTGTTAGGGATCGATCTTTTGAATTATCTCTGGATCTCCATCTCGGGATCTATCATTTGAAACCCTCTCAGAGGTGTGCAAAATGGCCACCTTTACATGTTTTTAATTCAGAATTAAATAGTTCTGTCGAGTTTACATTGCAATAAAAATACATATTTAATCCGAATTGAGAAGTGTTTACATAATGTTTTCAAAGCAGAATTAATTTATATTCAAAATTAAATTGAGTGAATTCTGAATTAAATGTCTCATGTAAAGGAGGCGATTAACAGCAGGCGTTGACTGGCGTTGGCGGCTGGTCTCACCTGGCCAGCATGAGATTGGCGTTGGGGTTGTTGGTGCCTGGGCCCGTGGGGCTCCACTTGATGGTGTAGATCTCTTTGCTGTGAGCTTGTAAGTCATGGACACAGTTGTCTTGTTTCATACTCCAAATCTGTTGGGGGAGGAGGGGGAAAAAACACATCGATGCGACAAAAAAAACAAAACAATCAACATCGTAGCAATGCAATCTAAGTTTTTTTAAAGAGAAAAAGACTGTGAAACAATCAACATCTTCCCATGTGTACTGAACTTTCCTAGCGATTATTAACATTTCTCAAGCAAGGCGAACAAAACTAATACCAACCTTCAAGGTCATGTCATCTGAACATGATGCCAGCAGATTGCCAGTTGGATCCCATTTGATTGCGTTTACTTCATTCTGGGCGAGAGGGGGAAGGAGAGGGGGGGCATCAACATCATTGACAAGTCTATGTAAACACACACAAGCAGTCTGACAGAAGTGAAGATCACATCTTGCAGCATATACGTAAATCCCTTTTAGCACAAATTTCAGCCACACACTGTGCCAAACACACAGCACGCTCCCAGTCCAAACATGGTCCATACACAATCATAATCAAATAAACCTAATTATAAACTGGCAAATACATTAACCAACGCTAGAGGACACAGACATACACACGCAGACGCAGACACAGACGCAGACACAGAGGCAGACGCGCGCGCACGCACATACGCACACACACACACAGTATGAAATCAAAATTGACGGCAACTTGTTTTTGGGAGACTTTTGGACCTTACTGTGTGTCCTTGGAATGTCTTGATGGGTCGGTCCTGCCCCAGCTTGCAGACGTGGATGCACATGTCCGTGCTGCAGGAGGCAAACGTGTTGTTGCTCTGCCAGTCCACGTCCAGGGCAGGCGCTGTGGAGAGAGAGGGAGAGAGAGAGACAGTGGGTATTTAGCATATGACTGCAGACCAGCACAAGCCAGTGAGAAAGCCAGAAAGAGACAAAGACAGACCAAAAAAGATGGACAGAGACACAGAGGGGAGAGAGAGAGAGAGAGATGGAAAGAGACTGCAACATAGAGAAAGGGAGCCCTAAACACTGCCAAATGCACAGGGTTGCCTCAACTAGCCAAAATCAGCAGACAAATCCGACATGTAATCAGGAATGTGCAGTTTAACAATGACTCCACAGCTCCTCCAATATTATTTCAAGCTGTTTGACTTCATCTGGAGACTATCAATAGGTGCACATTTACAACCTCTAAAACTACTGGCCTTCCTCCAGACAACTGCAGCGATGGCAGCATTGGGGGGTTTCTGTTCTAGCTGGAGGTTTTGAATTATGACACACTTTGTGTATTTCCTACATTGCTAGAAGTCATATACATTATATTTACAGTTGGCTCTTCAGAGGGTAAATGTGTGTGTAATAAAGTGGGAATGGGGGGGGGGGGGAGGGGTGGAGGAGGGCGCACCTGAATGGAACGGGAACTGCTGCTTGGCTTCCCCTGTGTGAGCGTCCCAGATGATTGTAGTCTGAAAGAGAAGGGGAACATGTCCAAAAAGTCAGAGAATGTGCACACATCAGTAGCACAGGTGCTGGACCAAACACAAGATAACTGAAAGGAAAGGAAAAGAAAAGGTCCGCCACTCTGTTTGACGCTCCCTAAAATGGAATGGCATGACAATTCGGACTCTCAGTCCTTATGTTGTACTGTGATGAAGGACTGACACGTCGAATTACATTTGTAAGGAGAACACGAGGCAATGACATGAGGGCTAAACCTGATTGCTTCCATTCCAAAGGCCAAACGAAACGTGTCAAATATTCACTGATAAAATAGAATATTGGTTTTCGTCACGGACAGAAAGAAACCTCACAACTCTAGCAATCGCAAACCTCACCTTTACCGTATTGGCCCAAATAAGACGAACATAAGATCTGGTCCACCAATATAACACAATCTCCTTTTTAAAACACCATTTTTAGAACAAAAATCCTGTCCTATATGCGGGCCAATACTGTATTGTTTATAAAAATTATGTATTTTAAAGCATCAGTTTCTAAATAAATAAACAATGCATCCTTAAAATTATATTTAAATCATTTATAAAATGCATATACCCATGGAAAGTAATAAACAATGAATGAATTAGTTTGTGAAAGGGGGACTTGCGAGGTTTCTGCCTGGCAGTAGCGACATACAAGTGAAGTATTTTAAAAGAGCACTTACTTTGTCAACCCCTGCACTCAGGATGAAGTTTCCTTTCTTGTTCCACTTCAATGCAAAGATGGGACCTTTGTGTTGACCTAAAGTACTGGCGAGATTACCTGGGGATGGAAGACAGAGAGGCATGTTAATAAGCAAAGGCCACGGATGCTGTGCCAACCCTCAACCCTATGTCAGTGCAGTATGCCAGTGGGCCTAAAGGCCAAATGGAAAGCATTGTAGCGGCCTCCTACATGCCTCAGCTGGAGTCGCTTTGACGGGAGTATCCAGTTAAGTTCTGACATGCGTTCTTATTTCTCAGTGCTCTTTCAGGTATCTTCATGTTACAGATCTTCTTTGTTTCTTGTCAAACTATGTAAATAAGGTACTAAAGCAAATGACATGGTCAAAAAACAGTTTCCCTTCCTACACCCGCCATCACAAATCTATTTCATTACTGAGCCACCTGTGCTCCAATTAGATAGGCGAGAGCAGGGAGGAGAAAACAATCAGAGCCCACTATAGACCAAGCACCAGTGTCGCACCCAAATGCATACTAAAATTATTTTAATCCTAAACTTATCATTATCATTATGCAGACATAAACAAAATAACTAAATACCACCATGAAGTGAGAAAATAGTAAAATGGCAACGAGCATTTCTCACCATCTTTTGTCCATATCCTTGCGAATCCATCATAGGAGCCCGTTGCTAGTAGTGTACCCTCACTCTGCAAAAGAGAAGTCAAAGGCGTCTCATTTCGCATTCCATTTCAAAAGCAGAATTTTATGCCCTCGCTATTCTCAACAGTTGTTTTAAAAAAAACTCACATCATGTCATTTTTTTGTACATTGTTTGGGTGTCTGCTTCATGCACTTTCACATAACCGGAGACTTACGTTCCAGTCTAACGACGTGACGTCTTTGTTGCTGGGCACGTCCTGTCCGCCTTCGCGTATGCAGTGGCGCAGCACCAGCTGGGTGGAGCTACTGGTGCTGTTCTCACTCAGGTTCCAGATGCGCGCCGTCGAGTCCCCAGACCTGGACACACGAGAAGAGGAGGGGAGGAGGAGAAAGAGGAGAGAAGGGTGAATTGAGAAGGCAGGAAAAGAGGAGGAGGAGGAGGAGGAGGAGGAGGAGGAGAGAAGGTTGAGTTGAGAAGACAGGAGAGGAGGGGGGGAGGAAGAGGAGGAGGTGAAAGAAGAGAGGGGGGGAGTTTCAAGAATTCAATAAAAAAAAACATGTGCCAGAGAAACAAGAATTGACAGAGGGAAGGTAGAATGAAAGTGAGGAGGGAGCGATACTCATCCTATTCTGCAACCAAAACTAAAAATACACCCACATACAGCAGAGAGAAGATATGAGTACATTCAGACAGGGCAAAGGATGCTCCAACCAGAGAGTTGATGACAACAGACAGATGGGCAAAGTGAGGAGGATGAAAGGATGAAGAAAAAAGAGAGTGAGACAGATGGGGAAATTAAAAAGAAGAGGGAAAAACAGACAGATAGAGGCAGAGAGAGAGGGAGAGTAAAAGAGAAAGATGGAAAAATTGAATGAAGAAAAAAAGAGAGATAGAAAGGAGAGAGGATGAGAATAAGAGAGAAAGGGGGGAGTAAAAGATGAGCGAGCAAGAGAGTGCAAGAGAAAGGAAGAGTGAAAGAGGTGTAGGCGCTTGCCGCTCACCCTGAGGCCAGCAAGTCGCTGACGGGGTTCCAGGCACAGATGAAGACCTCTGACTCATGTCCGCGCAGCACCATGGCCTTGTTCTGGGGGATCTCCACGTCCCCATCCACCTCCATCATGTCCGTATGGTTATCTGAGCAGACAGCCAGGCAAGCAAGCAAGCGTGCACACAACACACACACACACACACACACACACACACACACACACACAGAAACACACACACACAGAAACACACACACACACACACACACACACACACACACACACACACACACACACACACACACACAGACCCATATACACACACGCACATGTGCACACAGAAGGGAAAAAATCCAGGGAAAGGCCATGTAAGGACAGTGTACTTAAATATAGTAACATTTCTGCATCATTCAGGCGTGCTGCTCCAGTCAGTGCTGCTCCAGAGGCTTCTGCACATCATACGACTGACCAACTCACACTCACACACACACACACACACACACACACACACACACACACACACACACACACACACACACACACACACACACACACACACACACACAGTATGGCGAAAACATACCCTTATTCAACTAATAGCTTTAGAGCAGTAGATTTAGTGTGCCATTGACTTATCTAGAAACGTCAATAGAAATGCAATGAATGCATTTCGTTGTGTGTGTAAACTTAATGTAAAATGGTGTCGGAGTATAGTTTAACGTCCAGTCCAGGAGATACATAAATCATGCATGCCCTAGGCAATTTCGGTAGGTTGTGAACTTGTCAGACTTACTCCGTAGTGTGAATGCCGTTTTCTAGGGTGAGTCTAGTAGACTTGCATCGCTTCCACACAGCAATACATTTTCCTTTTTGTGTAATAAAAGACTTAAAGACTTAAATCTAATATAATATAACCTAATCTAGCCACTAGGGCAGCGGTTCTCAAACGTTTTTGAATGAACGCCCCCTGGACCTCATCATAACACTCCTAACAATCCTAACACTCCATGACCTCATCATAAGCCTGCTAGTGTTGAAAAGTTCGCAAGAGTGTGCATCGGACTTACTTGCGAGGGTGTGCGCGCCGTTCTCCTCGCCGTTGGCGGTGTTCTCGCCATTCTTGGCATTGCTGCCCTGCATGTTGGTGGTGGGGGGCGGGGGTGCTGCGGCCGCCTGCTGCTGGGCCAGTTTGTCCCGGTACGCCTGCTGGCGCGTCTGCACCACGTCCGGCATCACAGCGTCGATCAGAGACAGTGACTCGATCGGCCGCCCGTCAAACAGCGTGCCGTCCTGCGGAGCAAAGCGAGTGTGTCAACCATGAACCAAACACTTGGAGTGCAAGGCAGCAGCTGAAAACATGTAGGACATTGTTTCTCAAAAGT